>NW_022437194.1:85912-201397 GCF_009761245.1 Sapajus apella
GGAGAGAAACCCTACACATGTGAAGAATGTGGCAAAACCTTTAGCCGCTTCACAACCCTTGCTAACCACAAGAGAATTCATACTGGTGAGAGACCCTACACATGTGAAGAATGTGGCAAAGCCTTTAGCCACTTCACAACGCTTACTAACCACAAGAAAATTCATACTGGAGAAAGACCCTACACATGTGAAGAATGTGGCAAAGCCTTTAGCCGCTCCACAACCCTTACTAACCACAAGAGAATTCATACTGGAGAGAGACCCTACACATGTGAAGAATGTGGCAAAGCCTTTACCTTCTCCTCAACTCTTAATACTCATAAGAGGATTCATACTGGAAAACCCTACAAATGTGAAGAATGTGACAAAGCTTTTAAGTGGCCCTCAGGTCTTGCTAGTCATATGATAATCCATACTGGAGAGAAACGCAGTGAATGATGTGGCAAAGTCCAACTCTTGGGCCTTATAATACATAAAATAATTTACACTGGAAAAAATCACTACAAGTGTGGAGAATATGGGCAAGCCTTTAACCAGTTCCAAACTTTCATTGTACATAAGAGAATTCAGCTTGGACAAAAACCATAAAAATATAAAAAAGAGTAACAAAGCCTTTAATCAACTCTCAAACTTTAAGGAATCTAAGAGAATTTGTTTTTTAAAAACTCTTTCAAATGGAGTCTCACTTTGTTACCCAGGCTGGAGTGCAGTGGCACAATCTCAGCTCACTGTAACTTCCATCTCACAGGTTAAAGCAATACTCCTGCCTCAGCCACCTGAGTAGCTGGGATATCAGGCATGTGCCACCACACTGACTGATTTTTGCATTTTTAGTAGCAAAATACAAAAATGGTGGAAAAAAATGTGGCAAAACATTTAACTGGTTCTCCATCCTTATTAATTAAAAAATGTTTTACTGGAGAAAAATCACATACATAAAAAATGTGATAGAGCATTTAAACACACCTCAAACTTTTCCAAAAAAGAGAAATTATACTGGGAGAAACTCTGGAAATACGTCAAATGTGGCAAGGCCTTTAAATGGTAGTCACACATTATAGTAGGTAAGGTAATTTATACTGAAGAAAACTCCTATAAATATGAAGAATGTTGCAAAACTTTTGACAAATTGTCCCACCTTATTGCATAGGAAAGCATTTATACTAGAGAAACATTGTACAAATGCAAAGAATGTGAAAAGCCATTAATACCTGCTCACATCTTACTCAGTATCAGAAAGTTTGTGCTTAATGAAAGCACTATAGGCCAGGCATGGTGGCTCACACCTGTAATCCCAGCACTTTGAGAGGCCAAGACAGGTTGATCACGAGGTCAGGAGTGCAAGATCAGTCTGTTCAACATGGTAAAACCCAATCTCTACTAAAAATACAAAAGTAAGTGGGTTGTGGTGGCATGCACCTGTAATCCCAGTTACCAGGGAGGCTAAGGCAGGAGCATTGCCTGAATTTGGCAGGCAGAGGTTGCAGCAAGCCAAGATTGAGCCATTACATTGTAGCCTGGGTGACAGGGCAAGACTCCATCTCAGGGGAAAAAAAATCATTAGAAATATTGTTACTGTAAAATGACCTTTCAGAAAATGTAGGTCTTTAAAGACTGTTTACTCTGAAGACAAACATTACAAACAGGATTGTAATGTCCTTACTTGTATTACAGATTTTATTGTACACATTTTACATTAAAGGAAAACCCCAAAGAAGATGCTCAAACTTTATGAAACATCAGGGAATTTATACTTGAGAGAAAGCCTAAAAATGTAATGAATGTGAAAATATAAAAATGTAATGAATGTGAACAAACTGTAGTTAGTTCAAAAACTACAGTTTAGAAAACACCCATTAATATATTTCTGCAGTTGCAGTAAATGGGGAAAATGAATTTAATCAAACAATAAGTTTATATATACCTTTGAGGATTCACAGCAGAAAGAATGAAGACTCTGCAACTTCAGACGTTACACTAAACCAATGCTGAGGATAAAAAGGACCCAAAGCTAACTATATATATTTTAAAGAAGCAGATTTTTTTTGGAGATTTATAATAACATTCAAGATATGTTTCTTTTTCTGTAAAAAAACTACAGATTTTCTAAAAAGCAAATAATATTGTAACTCGTTACTTAATGTTGATTCTTTCTTCCCATTGTTTATGTAAAAGTATTTGATTAATTATTGCATCAGAGATATGAGAGATTGTTTTTTATTAGGTGACCATTATTCATGAACTTTTCTATAGAAGAATAAGGACACTAAGTTGTAAGATGCATAATGAAAACCTAAATGGAGAGGCTCTTTGTGGTTGACTTACAACATTGTTTTAGTGATGGATAAGGTGGTTGTTCCGAGTAGTATTCTGAATTCTAGTGAAAGAAAAAACTTTGAATATTAATAGTAAATTATTTTATCAATTGTACCTGTAGGTAATAAAATGCAATAAATTTAAATTTTTTTAAAGATTATATGTGAATTCAGTTTTTCATTAAACAAAGTTGTTTTTAATGTGTTATACCTGTTGTGCTTTGAATGAACTGTTAATTTGCTATGAACTTTAATGTGTTCCATCTTACTTGAGGTTCTAAATAAAAGATGGTAATGCTATACTGTTTGTTAATGTAGGGGAATGACATCTGTAGTAAGCTCTTTTTTTTGCCAGTGTTTTGTTTGTTTCAAGATGGAGTCTTGCTCTGTTACCCAGGCTGGAGTGCAGTGGCACGATCTCGGTTCACTGCAACCTCCACCTCCTGGGTCCAAGCAATTCTCCTACCTCAGCCTACTAAGTAGCTGGGATTCCAGGCATGTGCCACCATGCCGAGCTAATTTTTGTATTTTTAATAGAAACAGGGTTTCACCACATTGTCCAGGCTGATCTCAAACTCCTGACTTCAGGTGATCCACCCACCTCAGAGTCTCAAAGTGCTGGGATTACAGGAGTTGAGCCACCAGGCCTGGCCTGCCAGTGTTTTCAAATTGCAAATAAGTTTAAGAATGTTGTCCCCATAGATCAAATTGTATTCTTTTTTACCTTAATTTTTTTTTTAATTTTTGTGGGTAAATAGTGTGCCTACACACTTATGGCATATATGAGATATTTTAACAGGTATACAATATTTAATTATCAAAGCTGAGTAAATGAGGTATTCATCATCTTGGGCTTGTACTTTTTTATTACAGAGAATCCCATTATATACTTTTAGTTATTTCAATATGTGCAAGTGAATTATTATTAGCTGCAAGGTCATTTTTATGGTCATAAAAATTACATGGGTTTAATTAATATCCATATATTTCTGAGTCTTGATTAAACATTTTTAAACATTTGTTTTATATATTTTTTGTACATGTGGCCTCTCTGCTGACAAAAACACTTTCAGTTTTGATTTACATAGAGTTACATATACAAATATATTACTCAAAAGATATACCAGTTGGGCACAGTGGCTCATGCCTTCTCTTTAAGAGGCAAAGGTGAGTGAATCATTTGAGGTCAGAAGTTCAAAGCCAGACTGGTCAACATGGTGAAACCCCCTCTCTACTAAAAATACAACAACAAAAAAAAAAACAGCTGGGTGTGGTGATGTACACCTGTAGTCCAAGCTACTCAGAAGGCTGAAGCAGGAGAATTGTTTGAACCCAGGAGATGGAGGTTGCAGTGAGCAGAGATGGTGCCACAGCACTTCAGCATCAGTGATAGAGTGAGACACTGTCTCAAAATAAAAATATGTATATATACATGTATAACTTAAGTGTAAGAAAGTCATGTAGCAAGTGATAGTGTTTATGAGTTTGTATGCATTTCAGAAGAACAATATGTGAAACAAAAAAATCATTTTAATAAGGTGGATAATTAACTAGAAACCTGGAAACCTCAGAGATTCAGAAAAACATGTTTTCTGTGTCTACTAAAAGCACAAAAATTAGCTGGGTGTGGTAGTACATGCTTGTAATCCCAGCTACTTGGAAGGCTGGGGCAGGAGAATCTCTTGAACTTGGGAGGCAGAGATTGTGGTGAGCTGACATTGCACCACTGCACTCCATCCTAGGCAACAAGGGCAAAACTGTCTCAAAGAAATAAAGGAAGGCTGGGCGCGGTGGCTCACGCCTGTAATCCCAGCACTTTGGGAGGCCGAGGCGGGTGGATCACGAGGTCAAGAGATCGAGACCATCCTGATCAACATGGTGAAACCCTGTCTCTACTAAAACTACAAAAAATTAGCTGAGCATGGTGGCGCGTGCCTGTAATCCCAGCTACTCAGGAGGCTGAGGCAGGAGAATTGCCTGAACCCAGGAGGCGGAGGTTGCGGTGAGCCAAGATCGCGCCATTGCACTCCAGCCTGGGCAACAAGAGTGAAACTCTGTCTCAAAAAAAAAAAAAAGAAATAAATAAAGGAAAAGAAAAAAAAGAAGCATGTAACAACAAAAAAAAAACAACAAAATTATTCATCAAAACCCAAGAGAAGACAGCATGAAAAGTAAAACAAAGAGGCACAAAAGTAATTGCAGTTTTTGCCATTAAAAGTAATGGTAAAAATACTAAAGTGTAACACTAAATGGTTAGACAACAATTCACAAAATGGCAGTAAGTTCTTACCTATCAATTTTTAAAATATCAAGTAGTTTAATTAAAACACATTGCTATGTTTTGAATGTCCCCTTCAAAATTAATGTTGCAATTTAACTGCCATTGTAATAAAATTATAAAGTTTGACCTTTAAGAAGATATTAGGTCATGCAGGACCTACTCTTATAAATGAATTAATGTCATTATTTCCAGAGTGGGTTACTTAGCAGGAAAGTAGGTCTATTATAAAAGCAAGCTCTGTGACACCAGGTGTAGTGGCTTATGCTTGTAATACCAGCATTTTGGGAGGCCCAGGTGGGCAGATCACAATGTCAGGAGATGGAGTCCAGCCTGGCTAACACAGTGAAACCCCATCTCTACTAAAAATGTGAAGAATTAGCCTGGCATGGTGGCACGCACCTGTAGTCCCAGCTACTCTTAAGGCTGAGGCAGGAGAATTGCTTGACCCTGGGAGGTGGAAGTTGCAGTGTGCTGAGAATGAATCATTGCACTCCAGGCTGGGTAACAAAGAAAAACACCATCTCAAAAAAAAAAAAAAAAAAGCTCTGTGGTGTACGCCTTTTGTCGTCTTCATCTTCGTGCCTTTGGTCATTTTGTGATGTGGAAATATGATTCTAATCAGATGTCAATAACATGCTCTTGGACTTCCACAATATAAAATTGTGAGCTAAGTAAACTTTTATTCATTATAAAATACCAACTCTAGGATATTCTGTTATTAAAGCAGAAACTGAAATAAAAGATTCACACAATGTCTAAATAGATTTTTTAAATTAAATATGCTTCACACAAGTTATTTATTTTAGATTTAAGGGCACACATAGGTTAATGGTTAAAAAATTTTAAAAACCCATACCAATAATTGAAAGACTGTAAGAGTGGCTGTATTTATATCAGACAAAATAGACTTCTAGAAAAAAACATCTGTCCTGAGAGACAAGATCAGTCTGTAATAAGAGGATGATTTGTCAAAAGGACATGATTAAAAAATATTTGCACCAGGCATGTGCACTGGGCGGCCGGGGTGCATTGCTGCTCCGCGGCACCAGCGCCGGGGTCCAGGAGGCCACCCCATGGGGCAGCGGGTGGCTGGGGCGCCGAGGGTCAGGTAGCAACAGCTGGCGGCGGTGGGGCCTGCGGGGTCAACGGCAGCGAACAGCATCGGTGTTTTCTGGCCAAAGTTCTCATTTACCGACTGCGGAAATGGAACAGGAAAACATGACGGTGAATAAGGAGTTGAGTCCCAGTGCAGCTGCGTAGGGCTGCTCGGCCTGCCACGGTGACAAGACCTGGAGTTACAGCCACCCCAACCAGGGCTGTGCCAAGTCTCGGAGCCTGTCTGCCTCGCCCGCCTTGGGGAGCACCAGGGAGTTCAGGAGGACGCGCTCTCTCCATGGGCCCTGCCCGGTGACCACTTTTGGACCAAAGGCCTGTGTGCTGCAGAACCCCCAGACCATCATGCACATTCAGGACCCCTCAAGCCAGCGGCTGATGGAACAGGGCTCTGAAGAGCGTCCTTGGCATCAAGAAGATGAGAGATGCCAGCCTGCTGCAGCCGTTCAAGGAGCTCTGCACATACCTCATGGAGGAGAACAACATGATCGTGTATGTGGAAAAGAAAGTGCTAGAAGACCCTGCCATCACCAGCGATGAAAGCTTTGGGACAGTGAAGAAGTTCTGCACCTTCCCAGAAGATTATGATGACATTTCCAATCGGATAGACTTCATCATCTGCCTGGGGGGAGACGGGACACCGCTGTAAGCTTCCTCACTCTTCCACGGCAGTGTGCCTTCAGTCATGGCCTTCCACCTGGGCTCCCTGGGCTTCCTGACCCCGTTCAGCTTTGAGAACTTTCAGTCCGAAGTTACTCAGGTGATAGAGGGGAACGCAGCTGTTTTCCTCCGGAGCCAGTTGAAGGTCAGAGTGGTGAAGGAGCCCCGGGAAAAGAAGACGGCCATGCACAATGGGCTGGGTGAGAACGGCTCACGGCCTGTGGGTCTGGACATGGATGTAGAGAAGCAGGCCATGCAGTACCAGGTCCTGAACGAGGTGGTGATCGACAGAGGCCCCTCCTCCTACTTGTCTAATGTGGACGTCTACCTGGACGAACACCTCATCACCACGGTGCAGGGCGACGGAGTGATCGTGTCCACCCCGACGGGCAGCATGGCGTATGTGGCCTTGGCCAGGGCCTCCATGATCCACCCCAACGTGCCGGCCATCATGATCGCCCATCTGCCCCCACTAGCTGTCCTTCTGGCCCATTGTTGTCCCTGCAGGGGTTGAGTTGAAGATCATGCTGTCACCTGAAGCAAGGAACATGGCATGGGTGTCCTTTGACGGACGGAAGAGACAAGAGATCCGCCACGGAGAAGCATCAGCATCACTACCTCATGCTACCCGCTCCCCTCCATCTGTGTACGGGACCCCATGAGCGACTGGTTTGAGAGCCACGCCCAGTGCCTGCACTGGAACATCTGGAAGAAGCAAGCCCACTTTGAGGAGGAGGAGGAGGAAGAGGAGGAGGAGGAGGGCTAGGTCTAGGCTCGTCCAGGCCCGAATCCTTCCGCTGTCTGTTTTTCTGCTCTCCATGCACCCTCAGGGGACAGACCAGTCTGTGTGTGTCTGTGAACACCTCTGTCTAAATGGCACGACCACTTCCTTTCTGTAGCTGGGTTAGAACCTGGGTTAGAACCTGAGTCTGCCTTGTGTCCAGATCAGCTATTTTTTAACATTTTAAATCTGACTTTTTTTGCATTTCTAAGGAAGCAAAGTGAGAAATGGGCTGGGACCTCTTTTGTCCTGCTGACTCCCTACCCCCTTTCCCCCCTCGCCCCCATGGGTCCCCGGAGCATGGCCTCCAGCTGCTGGAATTCCACGCCAGATCAGTCAACTGAAATTCAGAGGGGTCAGAGTGACTCGACCTGTCCTTCCATATTGACGATAAATGTCTCACTCAAAAAAAAAAAAAAAAAAATATATATATATATATATATATATATATACACACACACCTAACATTAGAGCACATAAATATATAAACATATTTAAACAGAACTTCAGAAAAAAGACAAATATGACAATAATAGAGGACTTTATTACACTACTTAAAATGAGAGATTATTCAGACAGAAAGCTAGAAAGAAAAAAATGTGTTTGCATAGCACTATAGAACAATTGCACCTACCGGACATATATAGAATATTTCATGTAACAGTAGGAGAATACACATTCTTATCAAGCACAAATGGAACATATTATCCATAATAGATCATATGTTGGGCCAAGAAAACCAAAGTGTTTTCAAATTTTAAAAGGTTAAAATTACATCAACTTTTTTTTTGGTTTTGAGACAGAGTCTCGCTCTGACACCCAGGCTGGAGTGCGATGGTGAGATCTTGGCTCACTTCAACCTCCACCTCCCAGGTTCAAGTGATTCTCCTGCCTCAGCCTCCCAAGTAGCGGAGATTTCAGGCATGCACCACCATGCCCAGCTAATTTTGTTTTTAGTAAAGATGAGGTTTCACCATGTTGGTGAGGCTGGTCTAAAACTCCTGACTTCAGGTGATCCACCCATCTTGGCCTCCCAAAGTGCTGGGATTACAGGCATGAGCCACCACACCCCACTGTTTCAACTTTTTAAATTATAATTTAATAAAACTAGAAATCAATTGCCAAAGAAAAAATTGAAACCAAATATGTGGACAGTAAACAATATGTTCCTGGACATCCAGTGGGTCAAAGAGAAAAAGCAAAGGGAAATCAGAAAGTATATTGAGAAAAAAGAAAATAGAAACACTTGTATACAATAACTTCTGGGGTACAAAAAAAAAACTCACAAAACAGTTCTAAAACAAAAGTCTGTAGTGCCATATTTCTATATTAAGAAAAAGGACAATATGTTAAATAAAAAACATAACGTTAATCCACAAAATACTTTAAAAAGAACAACTAAATAATTCCAATGTTTGCATAATAAAGAAAATAATAGACTGGATTCTGTGGTTCATGCCTGTAATCCAAGCACTTTGGGATGCCGAGGTGGGAGGATCACCTGAGGTCAGGAGTTTGAGACCAGCTTGGCCAACATGGGGAAACCCTCTCTCTACTAAAAATACAAAAATTAGCCAGGTGTGGTGGCAGGTGCCTATAATTTTAGCTACTCCAGAGACTGAGGTAGAAGCATCAGGAGGCAAAGGTTGTGGTGAGCCAAGATCCCACCACTGCACTCCAGCCTAAGTGACAAAAGCTAAACTCCATCTCAAAAAAAAGAGAGAAAGAAAAAGAAAAAAATTAAAGCAGAAATAAATTTCATAGATACTTAAAAAACAAGCAGAAAAAGAATTTACATATAAAACGTATCTAAACATTTTAAGAAAAAGATGAGTAAATTCCCTTTTTTATTTTTAAGTTGATTAAGTCTCTTATTTTTATTTTGTATATATGCTTACAATAAGCAGGTCCAAATAATTTATCCTGAACTCATGGACATTTGGTTTCCAGTAGGGTTTGTATTTAGGCACCAGAGGTGTAGCCTTGGGATTGTGAAGGAACATTTGTGGAAAACAAAAAGGTGGAATAAGAGAACATGCTATAAAAAGCCTTTAGGGCTGGGTGCGGTGGCTCACTCCTGTAATACCAGCAGTTGTGGAGGCCAAGGCAAGTGGATCACCTGAGGTCAAGTTTAAGACCAGCCTGGCCAACATGGTGAAACCCGGTCTCTACTAAAAATAGAAAAATTATCTGGGCATGGTGGCATGAGCCTGTAAACCCAGCTACTCGCGAGGCAAGAGAATCTCTTGAACCCGGGAGGCAGAGGTTGCAGTAAGCCGATATCCAGCCACTGCACTCCACCCTGGGTGACAAGAGTAAAACTTGGTCTCAGGAGAAAAAAAAAAAAAGAAAAGAAAAGAAACCTATGGGTAGGGAACAGTACACAGTTGGTGAAAAGACTGGTTAGTGCTGCAGTTACTGATCCAGGCAGGTGGGGTAGCTCTGACTTATAAATGTGTGCATTATAAGTCACAGGAGGGACAGAACCTAGGCTAGTGGAGAAAACAGGTCACTGGTGCAGATTCAAGATCTGGGCATAAAAGTAAGCCATGAATCCTCTGGGAACTTACGTAGCCTACTGGCAGAAAACTCTAGAAGAACAAGTTCTCTCAGCACAATTTCTGAGGGTGAAGCCTTGTCATGGGAGGGGTGTAGCTATATCATTGCCCAGTGCGCCTGTATGTGAGTATGTAGGAATCACTTTACAGCAGCAGAGTGAGAAGTGGAATCTGCCCTCACAATTCCTTTCCTTTTAGTTCTCAGCCCCCTCTGAACCCGGATGAGACCTGGAATCACAGGACAGTTCACAATGCAACAGCATGTGTGCAGAAGAATATAGTCTCCATTCCCCAAAAGACTCACAGTCTTCCTCCAGCCAAGGCTGCTGGGATGTCTTTGTTTTCACACCAAGTATACAGCTGCTGAACACCAGGAAACTCTTCACCAACTGGGTGTTCAGCAACTCAATTCTCACAGAATCCAGAGTCACCATAGGCCCGACCACCACAAGCCTCAGTTCCTCAATACAGTGCCTACTGCACACGCCAGTGACAAGCACCAGGGGCCCATCTATACCTCTAAGCCACTATCTGTAAATCATGGGCTTTTATAGACTTCTCCCTGAAGTTTAATAATTTGATGAAACTACTCACAGAACTTCACAAAACACTCTACCTGTGTTTACCAGGTAAACATCAAGAATACAATTCAGGATATGCCAACTGGAAAAAAAAAGTATAGGGCGCAGAAAATTAGGAGAAAAAGAAAAGTGGGTAGTGAGTTCCAGGTGAATAGCTACAATTAAGAAAAATCTCCAATGCTTTGTGTTCTGCAAGAACAACTTACTGCAAAGAAATACCCTTACCATTATGACTTATTTTAGACATTCCCTCCTTTAGATATCACATATTCTACATTCCCATTGTTCTTCATAAATACTGTAAACTTGTCTTCAGGGTTCAGAAGAAAATACTTGTTAAGCAAACTTTGCTTAAGTTTCTCTCTTTCCCCCAGAGCTCTGGACTCTGCTCCATATCCAGTCTGAGCAAACACACAACCCCTCTTCATGTCCCTCTCAAAAATAGGCAGACTTTGGGGTGCAACGTTCTTGAATCTTGTGTTGATTTTGCCACCCTCCATTCTTCCCCTCCTCTCCCACCTTCTGTCTCATCTTCCTTGCTCCTCCATATGAATTGACAGCCCTTTTCAGTTTAACATTAGAAACATTTGCAGATATTAAGTTTAGTGCTTCCCTCATTGCAACACTACTTTACTTATTACTTTTTTGAGAGAGCGTCTCCCTCTATCACCCAGGCTGGTGAGCAGTGGCATGATCTCAGCTCACTGCGACCTCTGCCTTCTGGGTTCAAGCAAATCTTCTGCCTCTGCCTCCTGAGTAGCTGGGACCCACCACCACAGCCAGCTAATTTTTTGTATTCCTAGGAGAAACAGTGTTTCACCATGCTTACCAGGCTGGTCTTGAACTCCTGACCTCAAGTGATCCACTCACCTTGGCCTCCCAAAGTGCTGGCATTACAGGTGTGAGCCACCAGGCCCAGCCACAGTACTTGGGAATAAAGTTACTTCTTACCTACATCTAAATTTATTTTAATTGACTCTATGTAAAAACAGCGCCAAAACAATAACAATTTCATCCTGATAGAGGACATCACAACCCTCCTGCCATCTCAACTCTCACTGCATCTGCCTGTGGATCCCCACAGTTGAGATGGTGACATATACTTTGACTCAGCTTACAGACATTACAATAACTCTTACACATAGGAAAGCCAAAGAGAGAGATTTTGACTCTCTCTTTCCTGGAAGTGTCCACTTATTCCCCTGAATTAAAAACAAAACAAAACAAACAAACAACAAACAAAGTTTAGAAGTGTTGGTTTCAGAGTTGGTTTTGGAGCAAGACATATGCTGCAAAGCAGTAATATCTTGCTGTAAGCTTTCTCACTCCCCCTGAAGCAGCTATGTTGAATCAGATCTGTTTCAACATGCCCACTCTAAATAACAGCTCAGACATTTTCCTACAGTTTTTAGCTAATATATTTTGATTTTCTTCTCTTACATTGTAATTTATGTTCTTTTAGTTCTTTAATTAATTACTAGTCAATTAGATTGAGCTAATAATACACTATAAAAATAATTGCTTATAATTCTGTAAGTTTTCCTTTATGTATTTTGAGCATATATTATTAGGGGTATGCAATTTTTGAAATGTTATATCTTCCCGGGAGATTGGCAATTATTATACAATTTTAGTTTTCCTTGTTAGTTTTGCATTATTTTATTATTCTTTTTGTGATATCCCTAGGAACTGCAGTGTGTATCCTTGACCCACTGGTACATATCCTAAATTAGTACATTTATCACTTTAATACAAGTTGTATCTAAAGTTGCAAGGACCTTAGAACGTTTGACTCCATTTACCTCACTCCCAACTTTTGCGCAATTGTTTTCATTTATTTCTTAGTAGATTTAAGAACCTACCAAACATTATAAACATTTATTATTATTAGATTAAAATACAATTGTTATTGAGATTAATCTACACATTCGCTATTTCCAATGTTCCTTACTCTTCCATCACTGTTCCTCCATTTGAAACCATATTTTTATGGTCTGAATAGTTTACTATAGAAATTCTTTTTTTTTTTAATTTTATAGCATTTTAGGTTGTGGGGTACATGTGAAGAACATGCAAGATTGTTGCATAGGTACACACGTGGCAGTGTGATTTGCTGCCTTCCTCCCAATCACCTACATCTGGCATCTCTCCCCTTGCTATCTCTCCCCAACTCCCCACCCCCCACCGTTCCTCCCCTATTGCCCCCCAACAGACCCCAGTGTGTAGTGCTCACCTCCCTGTGTCCATGTGTTCTCATTGTTCAACACCCACCTATGAGTGAGAACATGCTGTGTTTGATCTTCTACTCTTGTGTCAGTTTCCTGAGAATGATGGTTTCCAGGTTCATCCATGTCCCTGCAAAGGACTCAAACTCATCGTTTTTGAAGGCTGCATAATATTCCATGGTGTATATGTGCCACATTTTCCTTGTCCAGTCTATCAACGATGGGCATTTGGGTTGGTTCCAGGTCTTTGCTATTGTAACCACTGCTGCAATCAACATTCGTGTTCATGTGTCCTTATAGTAGAATGATTTATAATCCTTTGGATGTATACCCAGTAATGGGATTGCTGGGTCAAATGGAATTTCTATTTCTAGGTCCTTGAGGAATCGCCACACTGTCTTCCACAATGGTTGAACTAATTTAAACTCCCACCAACAGTGTAAAAGTGTTCCTATTTCTCCACATCCTCTCCAGCATCTGTTGTCTCCAGATTTTTTAATGATCGCCATTTTAGCCGGAGTGAGATGGTATCTCAATGTAGTTTTGATTTGCATTTATCTGATGACCAGTGATGATGAGCATTTTTTCATATGTTTGTTGGCCTCATGTATGTCTTCTTTTGTAAAGAATCTGTTCATATCCTTTGTCCACTTTTGAATGGGCTTGTTTGTTTTTTTCTTTAAATCTGTTTTAGTCCTTTGTAAATTCTGGATATCAGCCCTTTGTCAGATAGGTAAACTGCAAAAATTTTTTCCCATTCTGTTGGTTGCTGATTCACTCTAATGACTGTTTCTTTTGCTGTGCAGAAGCTGTGGAGTTTGATTAGGTCCCATTTGTCTATTTTGGCTTTTGTTGTCAATGCTTTTTGTGTTTTGGTCATGAAGTTCTTGCCTACACCTATGTCCTGAATGGTTTTGCCTAGATTTTCCTCTAGGGTTTTTATGGTGTTGGGTCTTATGTTCAAGTCTTTAATCCTTTTGGAGTTAATTTTAGTGTAAGGTGTCAGGAAGGGGTCCAGTTTCTGTTTTCTGCACATGCCTAGCCAGGTTTCCCAACACCATTCATTAAACAGGGAATCCTTTCACCATTGTTTCTTTTTGTCTGGTTAGTCAAAGATCAGATGGTTGTAGATATGTTGTGCTCCTTCCGAGACCTCTGTTCTGTTCCATTGGTCTATATCTCTGTTTTGGTAACAGTACCATGCTCTTTTGATTACTGTAGCCTTGTAGTATAGTTTGAAGTCCGGTAGTGTGATGCCTCCCAGTTTGTTCTTTTTGCTGAGAATTGACTTGGCTATGTGGGCTCTCTTTTGGTTCCATATGAAGTTTAAGGTGTTTTTTTTCCAGTTCTGTGAGGAAGGTCATTGGTAACTTGATGGGGATAGCATTGAATCTGTAAATTACTTTGGGCAGTATGGCCATTTCACGATATTGATTCTTCCTAACCATGAACATTGAATGTTTCTCCATCTGTTTGTGTCCTCCCTTATTTCGTTGAGCAGTGGCTTGTAGTTCTCCTTGAAGAGGTCCTTTACGTTCCTTGTTAGTTGTATTCCTAGGTATTTTATTCTCTTTGTGGCAATTGTGAACGGCAGTTCTTTCTTGATTTGGTTCTCTTTAAGTTTGTTATTGGTGTATAGGAATGCATGTGATTTTTGCACATTGATTTTGTATCCTGAGACTTTGTTGAAGTTACTTATCAGTTTCAGCAGATTTTGGGCTCAGACGGTGGGCTCTTCTAGATATACAATCATGTCGTCTGCAAATAGTGACAATTTGACTTCCTCCTTTCCTATTTGAATACCCTTTATTTCTTTTTCTTGCCTAATTGCTCTGGCTAGAACTTCCAGTGCTATATTCAATAGGAGTGGTGAGAGAGGGCATCCTTTTCCAGTGCCACATTTCAAGGGGAATGCTTCTAGTTTTTGCCCATTCAGTATGATATTGGCTGTTGGTTTGTCATAAATAGCTTTTATTATTTTGAGATACGTTCCATCAATACCTAGCTTATTGAGGGTTTTTAGCATAAAGGACTGTTGAATTTTGTCAAAGGCCTTCTCTGCATCAATGGAGATAATCATGTGGTTTTTGTCCATGGTTCTGTTTATGTGGTGAATTACATTTACAGACTTCCATATGTTGAACCAGCCTTGCATCCCCGGGATGAATCCTACTTGATCCTGGTGGATAAGCTTTTTGATGTGCTGTTGCAATTGGCTTGCCAGTATTTTATTGAAGATTTTTGCATCTATGTTCATCATGGATATTGGCCTGAAGTTTTCTTTCTTGTTGAGTCTCTGCCGGGTTTTGGAATCAGGATAATGTTGATGTCATAAAATGATTTGGGAAGAATTCCCTCTTTTTGTATTGTTTGGAATAGTTTCAGAAGGAATGGTACCAGCTCTTCTTTGTACGTCTGGTAGAATTCAGCTGTGAACCCATCTGGACCTGAGCTTTTTTGGGTGGTAAGCCCTTAATTGCTGCCTCAACTTCAGACCTTGTTATGGGTCTGTTCAGGGTTTCGGCTTCTTCCTGGTTCAGGCTTGGCAGGAGGCAAGTGTCCAGGAATTTATCCATTTCTTCCAGGTTTACTAGTTTATGTGTATAGAGTTGTTTGTAATAATCTCTGATGATGGTTTGAATTTCTGTGGAATCTCTGGTGATAGCCCCTTTATCATTTTTTATGGCACCAATTTGTTTTTTCTCTCTTTTCTTTTTTATTAATCTGGCTAATGGTCTGTCATTTTGTTGATCTTTTCAAAAAACCAGCTCCTGGATTTATTGATTTTTTGAAGGGTTTTTTGTGTCTCTATCTCCTTCAGCTCTGCTCTGATCTTAGCTATTTCTTGTCTTCTGCTAGACTTTGAGTTTTTTTGATCTTGCTCCCCTAGCTCTTTCCATTTTGAAGATAGGATGTCAATTTCTGATCTCTCCATGCTTCTCATGTGGGCACTTATTGCTATATGTTTTCTTCTAGAGACTGCTTTAAATGTGTCCCAGAGATTCTGGTATGTTGTGTCTTCATTCTCGTTGGTTTTGAAGAACATCTTTATTTCTGTCTTCATTTCATTGTTTATCCAGTCAACATTCAAGAGCAAGTTGTTCAGTTTCCATGAAGCTGTGCGGTTCTGGGTTAGTTTTTGAATTCTGAGTTCTAACTGGATTGCACTGTGGTCTGAGATACTGTTTGTTATGATTTCCGTTCTTTTGCATTTGCTGAGGAGTGATTTACTCCCAATTATGTGGTCAATTTTAGAGTAGGTGTGATGTGGTGCTGAGAAGAATGTATATTCTGTGGATTTGGGGTGAAGAGTTCTGTAAATGTCTATTAGATTTGCTTGGTCCAGGTCTGAGTTCAAGTCCTGGATATCCTTGTTAATTTTCTGTCTGGTCGAACTGTCTAATGTTGACAATGGGGTGTTAAAGTCTCCCACTATTATTGTGTGGGAGTCTAAGTTTCTTTGTAAGTCATTAAGAACTTGCCTTATGTATCTGGGTGCTCCTGTATTGGGTGCATATATATTTAGGATCGTTAGCTCTTCTTGTTGCATTGATCCTTTTACCATTATGTATTGTCCTTCTTTGTCTCTTATGATCTTTGTTGCTTTAAAGTCTAATTTATCAGAGGTGAGAGTTGCAACTCCTGCTTTTTTTTGCTCTCCATTTGCTTGGTAAATCTTCCTCCATCCCTTTATTTTGAGCCTTTGTGTATCCTTGCATGTGAGATGGGTTTCCTGGATACAGCACACCGATGGGTTTTGTCTTTTTACCCAATTTGCCAGTCTGTGTCTTTTGATTAGGGCATTTAGCCCATTTACATTTAGGGTTAATATTGTTATGTGTAAATTTGATACTGCCATTTTGGTGCTAGCTGGCTGTTTTGCCCATTAGTTGATGCAGATTCTTCATTGTGTTGATTCTCTTTACCATTTGGCATGTTTTTAGAGTGGCTGATACTGGTTGTTCCTTTATATGTGTAGAGCCTCTTTCAGAAGCTCTTGTAAAGCTGGCCTGGTGGTGACGAAATCTCTGAGTACTTGCATGTTCCCAAAGGATTTTATTTTTCCTTCACTTATGAAGCTTAGTTTGGCTGTATAGGAGATTCTGGGTTGAAAGTTCTTTTCTTTAAGGATGTTGAATATTGGCCCCCACTCTCTTCTGGCTTGTATGGTTTCTGCTGAGAGATCTGCAGTGAGTCTGATTGGCTTCCCTTTGTGGGTAACCCGATCTTTCTCTCTAAGGTTGCCTTTAGTTTTTTCTCCTTCATTTCAGCCATGGTGAATCTGATGATTATGTGCCTTGGGGTTGCTCTTCTTGAGGAATATCTTTGTGGTGTTCTCTGTATCTCCTGGACTTGAATATTTGCCTGTCTTGCTAGGTTGGGGAAGTTTTCCTGGATAATATCCTGAAGAGTATTTTCCAGCTTGGATTCATTCTCTTCATCGCATTCAGGTACGCCTATCAACTGTAGATTCGGTCTTTTCACATAGTCCCACATTTCTTGGGGATTTTGTTCATTCCTTTTTACCCTCGTTTCTCTATTCTTGCCTTCCCATTTTATTTCATTGAGTTGATCTTCGACCTCTTATGTCCTTTCTTCTGCTTGGTCAATTCGGCTGTTGATACTTGTGCATGCTTCACGAAGTTCTCATGTTCCGTTTTTCAACTCCATTGATTCACTTTTATTTCTTTTTATTTTTTCCATTCTTGTTAGCATTTTGTCAAATCTTATTTCAAGGTTCTTAGTTTCTTTGCATTGGGTTAGAACATATTCTTTTAGTTCACAGAAGTTTCTTACTACCCACCTTCTGAAGTCTGATTCTATCATTTCATCACACTCGTTCTCCATCAAGACGTGTTCCCTTTCTGGTGAGTAGTTCTGATACCTTTTAGGAGGGTAGGTGTTCTGGTTTCGGGTGTTTTCATCCTCTTACGCTGGTTTCTTCCCATCTGTATGGATTTATCCACCTGTCGTCTTTGTAATTGCTGGATTTCAGATTGGGTCTCTGAGTGGACGTTCTGTTTGTTGATGATGAGGTTCTTTTGGTTTCTTGGTTTTCCTTCTGACAGTCTGGTCCCTCTGCTGTAGGTCTGCTGAGGTCCACTCCAGGCCCTGCTTGCCTGGGGATCACCTGCAGCAGCTGCTGGACAGTAAGGGTTGTTACCAGTTTTCTTCTTCTGATAACTTTGTCCCAGAAGGATACCAGCCAAATGTCAATCTGATCTCTCTTTTATGAGGTGGCTTTTTGGATATCCAGCGGTCAGGGAGCTGCTGGAACAGATGGTCTTTTCTTTATAGGAGCACAAATGCTGAGCTGTGAGCTCCGTTGTTCATTCAGAGCTGCTGGGCAGGTAGGTTTAGGTCTGCTGCAGCAGAACTCATAAACTGCTTTTTGTTCCCAGTTGCTCTGTCCCAGGGATTTAGGGCTTTATGAGTTTCCGTTATGCATCTGCCTTCTTTTTTTTTTTCCTTCAGAGCTGCCCTGCCCAGCAAGGAGGCAGCCTAGTCACTGTCTGCCTGTAGAGGCTTTGCTGAGCTGCTGTGGGCTCCACCCAGCTTCCGAGTGAACTTCCCTACAGTCCTGTTTATACGGGTGTAGTTAGAACTGCCTCGACAATGGTGCCCTGCCTCTGTTAAGGCTGACTCTCTCTGTAGTGGCAGGTTTCCTCAGCAACTGTGGGCTGCCTCAGCAATGGCAGGTTGCCTTGGCAATGGCAGGCTGCCTCAGCATTGGCTGGCTACCTCCTTATTGGTAGAGTGCCTCGGTAATGGCGGATGCCCCCCCCACAAGCTGGACCGTCTGGGGTTCAGCTGCGCTTGCCGTGAAACTCTCAATCCAGAGAGTTTCTGATTGTTGTTCTTTTGTGGGGGTGGGTCCAGCTGAGCCTGATCACCTGGCTCCCTGCCTCAGAGCCTTTTTTTTTTTTAAAGTTGGTGTTCCAGTCGCCTGTTGAAGAGGCGTGGAATCTGGGTGTTTTCCCATGTCTCGACTCACTGCGCTGTCTTAAACAGCAGCACTGAGATTCGTGGCGCTTTTTTTGCCCTGGAATCTACTGTCCTGGTTCCCTGTTCAGTCCCCTTTTTAAACAGATGAATGGGTAACTTCCCGTGGCTCCAATCGCCAGCCAAAAGGGCACCCAGACCAGTGTATTTTGTACAGAGAACTGCTGCTCCGGGGCACTGACAAAGCAGCCACGCGGGGCAAAGCAGCCACATGGGGCAAAGCAGCGGCACCGAGGACACAGCCACGCTGGCCGAAACAGCCGCGCTGGTGGCCCCTGGAGCTCCCCCGCCTGGGAATTTCCTAGTCTGTGGGCAATAAAAATGCGGCGTCCACTCACCCTCTGCACTTTCACTGGGAGCTGCAATCCTGAGCTGTTCCTAAACGGCCATCTTGGATCCCCTCAGAAATTCTTTTCTTTTACAAAATTTTAACCATAATCTTTAACTTTTAAATTATTATTTTAAATGAACACATAATAATTGTGCATATTTATGGGGTACAGTGTGATATTTCAATACCTGTATTCGATGTGTAATGATCAAGTCAGGGTAACTAGAGAATCAATCACCTCCAACATTTGTCATCATTTTGTACAAGCCTGAGTTTTTTAAGGCTTCAGTTTCTTTGTTTTCAAATCAATTTTTTGAGGATAATTTACATATAATAAAATGCACCCATTTAAATTGTACACTTTGATGAGTTTTGACAAACTGTATAAACCTTTGTAACCATCATCATAATTAAGACATAAACATTTCCTTCAACCTAATCTATTCCCTCATATTCTGTTGGAGTAAACCACTCTGACCCAGGAATCCACCAATTTGCTGCCTGTCACTATAGATTTGTTTTCGTTGTTGTTGTTGTTCTAGAACTTCATAAGAATAAAATAATGGATATATATAATGAATAATTTTTCCCTGCCTATGACTTGTCTGTTCATTTTCTCAAAGATGAATTTTTCAAGAGCAAAAGATTTAAAATTGGATGAACTCAAATGATCACATTTTTCCTTTATGATTTGTGCTTTCCTTTTTTTGTTGTTGTTTTGTTTTGATTTGGTTTCGTTTGGTTTTGTGTTTGTGACAGATCTCACTCTGTTGCCCAGGCTAGAGTGCAGTGGCACAATCCCAGCTCACTGCAACCTCTGCCTCCTGAGTTCAAGTGATTTTTGGGCCTCAGTCTCCCAGCAGATTTGTACCTTTTGTATCCTCATTTAGCAATTTTTGTCTGTGCATGGTGGTTCATACCTGTAATCCCAGCACTTTGGGAGGCCGAGGTGGGCAGATAACTTGAGCACAGGAGTTTGAGACCAGCATGGTCAAATGATGAGACTCTGTCTCTGTGAAAAACACAAAACTTAGCTGAGCATGGTGGTGCAAGCCTGTAGTCCGGGCTATTACAGGGGCTGAGGTAGGAGCATGGCTTGAGCCTGGGAGGTGGAGGATTCAGTGAGCCATGATTGTGCCACTGCACTGCAGCTTTGGTGACAGAGCAAGACCCTGTCTCAAGGGAAACTTTAAAAAAAAGAAAGAAAGAAATTTTTGCTTACTCAAGTCCTCAAAAATTATCTCCTGGGTTTTCTTTAAAAGTTTTGTGGCTTTAACTTTTACATTTAGGTCTACAATTTCTTCTGAGTTAATATTTTTGTATAGAGTAAACAAGGTATCAAAGTTCATTTATTTCCATGTGAATATCCAGTTTTTCCAGCACAATTGGATAAAAAGACTATCATCATTGAATTAATTTGGCAGCTTTGTGAAAAATCAATTAGTGACACTCGTGTGGGTCTATTCCTAATCAATTCTGTTCCATTGCTGTATATATCTATCCTGTGCCAAAACCACACTCTCTTATCTTTATAGTTAAGTCTTGAAATCAGTTGGAAATAAAGTCTTTCCAACTTTCTTCTCTGAAAAAAAATAGTTTTGGCTGTTCTATGTAATTTGCATACATATATAAATTTTTTAACCAGCTTGTTATAAATTTTGCAAAAAAACTTGTTAGGATATTGACTGGGATAATGAACCTATAGATCAATTTGGGGACAAGTGACATCCTAAAATTTTCAAACCTCTAATCCATTAACATGCTATAGCTCTCCATTTATTTTTGGTCTTCTTTAATTTCTCTCAGCAGTGTTTTCAGGCTTTTAGTGTACAGAACTTAATACATTTTTTAAAACTTATCCCTAATAATTCCCGTTTTTTATATTATTGTGAATGGGATTTTTTTTTTTTTGAGATACAGTCTAGCTGTATTGCCCAGGCTGGTGTGCAGTGGCACATATAGTATTTCAAGACCTTCAACGGAAATCCTGGGGTTTTTATCAGTGCTCCTCCTCCTGCGGAGCTTATAGGCTCCAATTTCCCAAGAATTCCCTTTCACTTCTTAGCCTCTTACCTGCTGTTTGGTTCCTTCCTCTCTTTCTTTTCCTTCCTTCCTTTCCCTCCCTCCCTCTTTTCTTCCTTCCTTCCTTTCTTTTTTTCTTTCTTTCTCTTCTTTCTTTCTTTCTTCCTTTCTTTCTTTCTTTTCTTTTTTCTTTCTTCCTTTCTCTTTCTTTCTTTCTTTTTCTTCCTTTGTCTTTCTTTCTTTCTCTTTCTTTATTTTGTCTCTCTTTCTTCTTTCTTTTGACCTCTCTTTTTCTTTCTTCCCCTCCTTCCTGCCTTTCTCCTTCCTTCCTTTTTTCTCCTTCCTTCCTTCCTTCTTTCCTTTCTCCCTCCTTCCCTCCCTCCCCTTCCCTTCTCTTTTTATTTCTTTCCCTCCTTCCTCCCTCTTTCTTCTTTCTCTCTTTCTTTAATTCTCTCTCTATTTCTCTCTCTCTTTTTATACCTTTCACCATGTGCAGTTTCAAGAAGGTGAATAAATGCCTTTAAGGGGACAATGGAGAAGAATGATGCCTTCATTTTCCCAAAGTTTCCTTTTCCTTCTATGTCTGTGATACTCTGAAGATCTCTAAGATGTTACTTTCTATTGGCATCACGGTCCAATGCTACTTGGAAATTAGCTAACGTTTAAAAGGAAAGCCAGCAGAGAAAGTCAGGGTCATTCACACAAATGCCTTTCCCTTCTCTCTGGTTTCCTGGGCCTATTCTTGAAGTCATAACTTTGATTCCAATTTTGTGGTTGGATAATATATGTTTTTGGGAATTGTTTTTTCAGATAAATAAAACAGCCATGTACATTCTGACCTATTTCATTAGGAAAATAACTTTCTCTTACTGTCATATAGCATATCCTAACTGAATATATAATCCCTGGCTGGATGAGACCATTTTACCCTCTAAGAGTATTGGTTTCTTTTTCTTTTGTGTTCTAGAGTTTTCTTCACACCTAAAGTCAACCTTGATTTTTTTTGCCTTTGTTAATATGCTGGGTTTTTGTCTCATCTGAATTTTAGAAATTTAAGAGATTATCAGCATATGTGTGAATATAATCTTTTTATTAATAATCCTGTAACAGAATAAATCATTAGTTTTTTTCTTAAGGCAGTGACTGTGTTACTTTGTGGGCCTATATCACATAGTTATTGCTTTGAAACAAAATGAATGCAGAACAACTTTTTTTCATTAAAAAAGAAGCTGATCTTAAAATGCTTGTTATAGAACATTCATAATATATACTTACATAGTATAATAGTTTATAATTATATATAAAAATAAATATATGATTATTACAGTACTTCTATTTATAGAAATGCCGTATATTTATACAATATGACATATTTATATAATATATAAATTGAATGTATATTATGAAAATATATAATATATAATATAAATATAACATAAACATATTTATATAATCTATATCTATATATGAATATATATTTATATATATTCATATATTCATGATTCATATATTCATGAATATATTTGTATATATTCATAAATTTGTATAGTCATAAATATATATTCATATATAAATTATTTTTATATGGTATTTATATGTAAATAAATATTTATATAAATAATATATAATATGACATATTACATAATATATATTATATTATGGCACATGTATAATATAGGTTATATGTACTATTAATATATTTATACATAATATATGTAATAATATATTATACATATTATATTGTATAATAATTATAATTATATAATTCATCCAAACTAAGTAATCAGAGGGAAAGAGCTTATGAAGACCCTGTCACCTCTATTCCTCTGCCTGTGACCCACTGTGGAAACCCCTGTAAATATAATACCTTCTTTATTAGTCTGTTTTCACATTGCTGATAAAAATATACCTGAGACTGGGCAATTTACAAATGACAGAGATTTGATGGACTCACAGTTCCACATGGCTAGGAGGCCTCACAATCATGGTGGAAGGTGAAAGGTGCATGTCACATGGCAGTAGACAAGAGACAGAGTGAGAGAGCCAAGTGAAAGGGGTTTCCTCTTATAAAACCATCAGGTCTCATGAGACTTATTCACTACCATGAAAACAGTATGGGAGAAACTACCACCATGATTTAATTATCTCCCACCAGGTCCCTCCTGCAACATGTGGTAATTATGGGAGTACAAGTCAAGATGTGAATTGGGAGGGGACATAGAGCCAAACCATATCACCTTCTATGCACATCTCTGAACTAGGTACATAAAACTCAACCAGTGGCTCAAGCATGTCACATTGTTCAGAGGAACTGGGGCTGCTCACTCAGAGCAGTAAGACCAGCTATCCACATCAAGGTTTTGCAGCAGGAGAAAGGAAGGCATTTATTTGCAGGGCACCAAGCAAGGAGAATCAGGCAGCTCATGCTAAGTCCCAACCATCCAGTTGGCTTACAGGGAAAGATTTTTAAAGGTGGGAGACAGAGGCGATAGGCAAAGCCATAAATCAATACACGAAGCCTCTACATTTGGTTTGACCTAAAAAAGCAGACATCTGGAAGCAGAGGCCCACGTACGCTCACATTAGGACTAGTAATCCCAATACTTTGGAAGGTGGGGGAGGGAGGATTTCTTGAGGCCAGGAGTTTGAGATCAGCCTGGGCAACATAGGGAGATCCTGTCTCTACAAATGTCATAGGTGAGTTAAAAGATTTTCTGATTCATGATTAGTTAAGAAGATGGAGCTTTGTCTAAAAATATGGGGTCTGCAGAAAAGAATGTTCACTCTGGCCTGTGAGTGTGGCTTCCTCCAGATCCCTCAGGAAGAAATTTAGAACAAGAACTCTAACCACAGTTAGAGTTGAGTCCTCATTTCCTTTTTATCGGAGGTCTATGTGCTAGTTGATCGGTTTAATGGGAGTCTAGGTTTCTGAAAAACAACTCAAGGACATACACTAAGATGTTATGTTTAGATTCTATAGGGAGTGATTTGGGTTGACTGTGTTCCCACCCAAATCTCATCTTGACTTGTAGCTCCTATAATTCCCATGTGTTGTGGGAGGGATCTGGTGGGAGGTAATTGAATCATACTAATTGAATCAGGCCTCCCCCATGGTAGTGAATAAGTCTTACCAGATCTGATGGTTTTATCAATGGGAGTTCCTGTGCACAAGCTTGCCTGCCATCATGTAAGATGTGACTTTGCTTTCTCTTTTACCTTCTGCATGATTGTGAGGCCTCCACAGCCATGTAGAACTGTGAGTCCATTAAACCCATTTCCTTTTAAATTACCCAGTCTTGGGTATGTCTTTATTAGTAGCATGAGAACAGAGTGATACAGGGAACAAAAACATTTCTTGACTCTAACTTTCTTAGCTATTGTTTTAAGCTACAATGACCTTATTGTTTACAAAGTTGCTGGTTTACTTCTCAGGGCTAGCTAGGTGCCTGGAATTTCTTTGAAGGAACTCAAGATTTTTCTGTTTTCATGCTGGGGTAGGGGAGTGGCACTCAGCAAGTCCCTAAGAGTGGTCCCTGTTACATCTCAGTTACAATATTGCTAGGGAACATATGACCCAGCAATCCCACTGCTGATGTATACTCCAAAGAAAAGACATTAGCATGTCAAAGAGGCATCTCACTCTGATGTTTGTTGCAGCACTGTTTACAATAGTTAATATTTGGAAGCAACCCAGGTGCCCATCAACAGATGAATAGATAAAGAAAATGTGGTATATGCCCACAATGGAGCACTTTTCAGCCATGAAAAAGAATGAGATCTACTCATTTGTAACTACATGGATGGAAGTGGAGAGCATTATGTAAAGTAAAATAAGCCAGGCACAGAAAGACAAACATCACATGTTTTCACTTTATGGGATGTAAAAATCAAAACAGTTGAACTCATGGACATACATATGGTTACCAGAAGCTGGAAGGGTGAGGGGGGGCATGGTGGGGGGCAAGGATCTTGGGTAGGTAGGAATAGTTAAGAGGTTAAAAAAAGTTAAAAAGAATGTGTAAGACCTACTATTTGGTAGCACAACAGGGTGGCTATAGTCAATAATAACCCATATATTTTACAATAACTTAAAGAGTATAATTGGATTGTTTGTAACTCAGAGGATAAATGCTTGAGGGGATGGATACCCTGTTCTCCATGATGAGCTTATTTCATAAGATCTTTCTCGCTTCCAGGGGAGCCATGCAGCAGAGCTAGGTGCCGAGTGCAGAGCCTGGTGCCGGGTGCAGAGTCGGGTGCTGAGTGCAGAGGAACCATTGACATTTAGGGATGTGGCCATAGAATTCTCTCTGGAGGAGTAGCAATGCCTGGACACTGCACAGCATAATTTATATAGGAATGTGATGTTAGAGAACTACAGAAACCTGGCCTTCCTGGGCAGACAAGCAACCACATCAAGCAGCTCCCTGACACCACAGCCAGGTAAATCCACAAAGATGGGAAAAAAAACAGCACAAAAAAGATGAAACCATCAAAGACCAGAACACCTCTTCTCCTTCAAGGCATCACAACTCCTCAACAACACAGGATCACAACTCGACCGAGGAATGCGACGAATTGACAGAAACAGGCTTCAGAAGGTGGCTAAAGACAAACTTTTCTGAGCTAAAGGAACATGTTCTAACTCAATGCAAAGCAACCAAAAACCTCGAAAAAAAGTTAGACAAAATGCTAATTGGAATAACAAGCATAGAGAAAAACATAAACGACTTGATGGAGTTGAAAAACACAGCACAAGAACTACATGAAGCAAACACAAGTTTTAATAGCCAGATCGATCAAGGAGAAGAAAGGATATCAGAGATTGAAGATCAACTCAATGAAATAAAAAGAGAAGGCAAGACAAGAGAAAAAAGAGTGAAAAGAAATGAACAAAGCCTCCAAGAAATGTGGGATTATGTGAAAAGACCTAATCTACGCTTGATTGGTGTACCTGAATATGATAGGGAGAATGAATCCAAGCAGGAAAACATGTTCCAGGATATTATCCAGGAGAACTTCCCAAGCTTAGCAAGGCAGTCCAAATTTCAAATTCAAGAAATACAGAGAACTCCACAAAGATATTCCTCAAGAAGAGCAACCCCAAGGCACATAATCGTCAGATTCGCCAGGGTTGAAATGAAGGAAAAAATGCTAAGGGCAGCCAGAGAGAAAGGCCAGGTCACCCACAGGGGGAAGCCAATCAGACTCACAGCAGATCTCTCTGCAGAAACCCTACAAGCCAGAAGAGAGTGGGGGCCAATATTCAACATCCTTAGAAAAGAACTTTCAACCCAGAATCTCATATCCAGCCAAACTAAGCTTCATAAATGAAGGAGAAATAAAATCCTTTACGGACAAGGAATTATTGAGAGATTCTGTCACCACCAAACCTGCCCTACAAGAGCTCCTGAAAGAAACACTAAGCATGGAAAGGAACAAGTACCAGTCACTGCAAAAGCAAACCAGTTGGCAAAGATCAAAAATGCAATGAAGAAAATGAGGCAACTAATGGGAAAGAAAACCAGTCAGTAACAAAATGGCAGAATTGAATCCACACATAATAATATTAATATTGAATGTAAATGGCCTAAACACCCCAATCAAAAGACACAGACTGGCAAACTGGATAAAAAGTCAGAACCCATCAGTGTGCTGTATTCAGGAAACCCATCTCACATACAAAGACACACATAGACTCAAAATAAAGGGATAGAAGAAGATTTACCAAGCAAATGGAGAACAAAAAAAAAGCAGAGGTTGTAATCCTAGTCTCTGATAAAATGGACTTCAACAAAGATCAAAAGAGACAAAGAGGGACACTACATAATGGTAAAAGGATCAATCCAACAGGAAGAGCTTAGTATCCTAAATATATACGCCCACAACACAGGAGCACCCAGGTACATAAAGCAAGTTCTTAATGACCTAAAATGAGATTTAGACTCCCACACAATAATAGTGGGAGACTTCAACACTCCACTGTCAATATTAGGTCAATGAGACAGAAAACTAACAAGGATATCCAGGACTTGAATGCAGAGCTGGACCAAGTAGACCTAATACACATATACAGAATGCTCCACCCCAAATCCACAGAATATACATTTTTCTCAGCACCACATTGAACAAACTCTAAAATTGACCATATCACTGGAAGCAAATCACTCCTCAGCAAATGCAAAAGAACAGAAATCATAACAAGCAGTCTGTCAGACCACAGCACAGTCAGACTAGGATTCAGGATCAAGAAACACACACAAACCCACACAACCACTTGGAAACTGAACAACCTGTTTCTGAGTATTGACTGGAAATGCTGTCTCAAAAAAAAAGAAATACTAGACTTTCATAGAATCAACCCAAATGCACATCAATGATAGTCTGGACAAAGAAAATGTGGTACATATACATCATGGAATACTACGCAGCCATAAAAAACAAGTTTGTGTCCTTTGTAGGGACTTGGATGAATCTGGAAACCATCATTCTCAGCAAACTAACACAAGAACAGAAGACAAACACTGTATGTTCTCACTCATAGGTTGGTGTTGAACAACAAGAACACATGGACTCAGGGAGAGGAGCATCACACACTGGGGGCAGTTGAGGGGAGTAGGGAGACACAGCGGGGGGTGGGGAGGGTGGGGAGGGATAACATGGGGAGAAATGCCAGATATAGTATGCACCTAAAGTAAATAAATTAATTTTAAAAAATACAAAATAGCCGGACATGGTGGTGCCTGCCTGTAATCTCAGCTACTTGGGAGGCTGAGGCAAGAGAACTGCTTGAACCTGGGAGGCGGAGATTGTAGTGAGCTGAGATCGTGCCACTGCACTCTAGACTAGGCAACAGAGCAAGAGTCTGTCAAAAAAAAAAGGCACTTATTTTTGAGATGGGGTCTTGCTACATAACCTGGGCAGGTCCTAGTGTTTTGACCAGAAACAATTCTCCAACTTTAATGTACCATGTAGCTATTATTACAGGTGTGAACCATGATGCCTGGTTCTCTCATAAAGGGATTTTTGTCAGGAATCAGTGACAGATTTTCTTGGTGTCAGAAGATAAGCAAATAGGGCACCTTTTACTTTCTTGTCTTATTAACGTCACTGTCCATATGAATTTTTACTTTTTATTTTCTACTTCAAATTTGTCTGTAATTTTAGATTCAGACATTTAGGGCAATATACTAGAATTTACATGTTGTGACTGAATTAAATTAGATAATTAGTATGCAGGCAGGCAAAAAGGAATTATAAAATTTTAAACTGCTTCTGTTAGCCTTTATCTAAAGAATATAATTTATTCCCCAAATATTTGTTTTTTATTTGAGACTCTTACCATATTCTGCTAAATATGTATGTGTGTGTGTGTGTGTGTGTGTGCATATATATAATTTAGCAACTAAGGCTATTCTTTGCTTCTAAACAAACTTGGATTACAGTAGTATTTTGTGTAAAAATGGCATATATTTAAAACTTTAAAATTGATACTAGTTTCTTTTAAATGCTTATCTAGTAAAGTTTCTCATTAGGAAAAAAAAAGATCTTTCCCTCTGATTCCTTAGTTTGGATGAATTATATAATATAATTATAATTATTATACAATATAATATGTATAATATATTATTACATATATTATGTCTAAATATATTAATAGTAAATATAACCTATATTATACATGTGTCATAATATAATATAATATATATTATGTAATATGTCATATTATATATTATTTATATAAATATTTTTATATAAATATTAATACCATATAAAATAATTTATATAAGAATATATACGTATATTTGTGACTATACAAATTTATACCTGTATCAAAACATCTCATGTACCCCACAAGTAGGTACACCTACCATGTACCTAATAGCAAATAAAAAACATTTAAAAAGATTACTAGGGAAGTAGGGTCCATACAAGATAGTGATACTACATGTTAGCAAATGCTAAATGCCAAAGGCATGGCACTCACAACAAGTGCTTCAGGGACTGTGAAACTACCCTCAGGTGACAAGCCAAGCCAAAAGGTACACACACACACACACACACACACACACACACACACACACACAGGATCCTGATTGTGCTGCTGGCTGGCAGAAAAAAAAAATGCCCAGATTTCCCTGGCAGTTGAACCAAACAGTGGAGAGGTGATTGCTGAGCTGTTTGGATGAGAGGTTTTGAGCAGCATTGCCTGCTTTTGTTCCTGATTGCTGTGAGAATTTTCACATGTAGCTTTTCTTTGATTCTGGGAATTGGAGGCATCTGAGCTGGTGAGCAGTCTCTCTGACACAAGAGGGGACAAGAAACTGAGGACCAGGGAAAGGAGGGTTCTGTAAGGAAGAGCTAGCCTGCTTCGGCCAGGTCTGTTGTTCCTTCTTTATTGGCACACCTTTGGGAGCAGCAGAGAGAGACTGGCAAGCATCTAATCTGCCTACGGAATAGTCTGAGACCCACCTTGCTGCTTGCTTCTTTTTCTTCCCAAGACAAACCTTGGTTGTACTGTGTATTCCGTCAGCTCCTGGGAGACAGACAGGTGAGGACTAGGAAAGGTGACTGCTGACTCCAAGCAAATGCGTTGCTCTTGAGACCCGGGGCAGGGGAGAGAGGGGTTTCTCTGGGCGGAGACTCAGCAGAGGTCAGCGCAAGGACTGGCTGCTGACAGTCTGCGAATTTGTAGCTCACACCTGTGCCCAAGAGCCCTCTCCCTCCCATTGGATCCATCCTATGACCTTGGGAGAAGCGGGGGCCACGCCACGTGTTCTCACGTCCTGGAGGAATGGGATCTATGGTGGGCGGGCAATGCCCCGCAGCAGCCGTTCCTCTCCGGATGTTGCCAGGGGCGGTCACGCGGAATCCTCCCCCCCCGCCCCGAAGTTTTGACCATTGACCCCTCCACTTCGGCTCCCTGCCTCCCCTCCTGGGCTCAGGTTCTGATAGTGGCGGTAGGGTGTGGGCACCTAGGATGAAGTAGTGAAGGCGGCAGGCTCTGGGATGAGTCGTCCTGTGCCAAGGAGCAGCAGTTTACTGGAGTCAATGTGGGCAGCTCCTTTGGGAAGGGAAGAAAGGAGCACTGTCTGTCAAGCTCCTGCTCGCCCCCGCGTGTCTGCCTGTGTGTGCTGTGCAAGTGCGTGTGTGTGTGTGTGTGTGTGTGTGTGTGCGCGCTCGCCGAGGGGTTCCTCAGGTTGTGCAGCTTGGAAACCTAAGAAGCCATTGGAGAGGCGGAGGGTGGTGGTGGGGGCTCCACCACAGGCGGCCCAGGTGAGCCCAGAAGCCCGGCTCCTGAACTCGGGCGCAGACAGAGCTGGGACCGTATTGCGGCGGTCGCAAGGTCCCGGGGCCCCAGCAGGGAGGAGACCAGAGCTGCAGGAGTTTCTAGAGCATACAACTCCGGCGGGGCCTCGGCCATTGGGCTGCGGGACTCAGCTAGGCAGCCGCGCACAAGGGCTGAGCCCTAGCGACCAGCGGGATCTGGAGAAGTAGAGGAGCGCGCGGTGCAGGGGGTGCTGGGCACACGTCCCCAGACGGAAGCAGAGGACGAGGACAGGAAGGCCGAGGCCAGATCGCACTCCAAGTGGAAGAGAGGTCTGGTGCTTGTCCCGGAGCGCGCGTGGAAAGCGGCCCGGGGGTTCCGCGGGAGCCGGCGGCAGCAAGGATGCCGGCACTGGAAAGCGGCTGCCGGCTGAGAGTGTGAGCAAGAGGCTGAGGGCTGCCAGCTCCGCGCCTCCATTCCGAGCCTCCCCCTCCCTGCGGGCCTGGGAGGAAGCCCCCAGCGCGGTGCGGAGTCGCCTTGGCTGCCGGGCTGTGGGGTGCCCGCCCAGCGAGAGGTGAGTGCCGCCGCAGGCTCGTCCGCTCAGCCGCTTACCTGCGCGTTCCCTCTCCTCTCCTCTTCCTTCGGTCCTCGCCCCTCTCCAGGGTGCCCGAAATCCCGGGCGTTGCGGGCTCCAGTGTTCAGACTCAGGGGGCAATTGACAGACAATGCCTCCGGTACCTGTTGGCTCCAGCACTGGGCACCTTGGGGGCCGCCCCGGCCACCTTGCCCTCCATGCGGGAGTCCTGGGTTCTGTCCACCTCCTGCCCCAGCGCGTAGTGCTAGCCTTTCTGGGCGCATGCTCCTTGCTGCCACCCACCCTGGGTCCTGGGGCGCTGGGGTGCAAGGGGTAACTGGACAGGCCTCTGCAGTCCGGCTGGGACCTAGTCACTGAGCTCCAAGCAGCTGGATGGGTCTGGCGCCCAGGCAGGGGGGGGCTCCGTCTTCCCCGGGCAGTCTGGGTTTGCCTGGGTGCGGTCTCCGCCGACTAGCGCAAAGCGGAGAGACTTGGTCCGAAGGCGCCTAAGCAGCAGCAGGTAGTTCTGGGCTGGCCTCAGGGCAAGGGAGAGCGCGGGACTTCCCAACTTGAGGGGCTGGGGGCACTGAGAGCAGGGGCTTGCGTCCCAGCCTCGGTCCACATGCGCTTGGGCCACCACCTCACCATTTCCCACTGCTCTTTTTTCTTGGATGAGGCTTGTGTGAGGAAGGTGTCTTTTTTCCATTTGGGTCAAAGCCCTTAGCTCCTGAGTGAAGTGGTGCCTGTAGTTCCCTCAGTGCCAAGACTGAGGCACCAGGCACCCCCAGGCCCTGAGCCGGTTTTCTGCAAAAAAAGGGACTTTCTTGGGCTCAGAGACCAGCAGCTTAGCGCCAGCTGTGTGTGGCTGGGAAGTCTGTTTAGTGGTGATAATAACTACATTCTAAAGTGACCCACAGTAACCTCTGCGACAGAGTTGAGATGACCTTCCCAGAAATAATGGGTAGATTTCTGCTCTGTGTGTTCAGACAAATGCAACATTTGTGCACATGTGAGAACTCATGAGCTCCTAGGAGTTTCAGGTTCTGCTTTTTTAGCTGCTGGCTTTTGATCAAAAAGGAAAATTATTTTTCAATTTGGACATCAGAGCTTTGGAAAGGAATTTAAAGCCATTTGGTGTGAAATTGTCTTGAGGCTAGAACAAAATGTGTCTTTCATAGGCGCCGGATTCCAAGCTCTCCTCCTTAGCTTGTTCGTGGTTTTATTTCATTTTTGTGGGGTAGGAGGTGTTGGATGGAGAAGAATGTGGAGTCTTGATTTTTATCTGCCATGAAACACCCACATGTCTGCAGTGAACTGAAGAAACAGAGCCCTTCCACTGGGCTTCCACCAGGGCAGGCCGCTGTGGTCACACAGCTCAGGGCATCCTTGGGGCTTTGGTCAGGGACCCCACTGATTGCCTGAGGAACTAGCAAAGTTATGCAGTTGCAGGAGCCCAGGAATGAATCCTAAACTGGGCGTGGTGATGGAACCACAAGGCTGAGAGGTCTGGGATTACAGGCACCTGCCACCACATCCAGCTAATATTTGTATTTTTAAGAGACAAGGTTTCAACATGTTGACCAGGCTGGTCTTGAACTCTTGACCTCAGGTGATCTGCCCACTTTGGCCTCCAAAAGTGCTGGGATTACAGGTGTGAGCCACTGAGCCTGGCCTCATTTTTGTACTTTTAATAGGGATGGGAATTCACCATGTTGGCCAGGCTGGTCTCAAATCCCTGACTTCAAGTGATTCACCTGCCTTGGCTTCTCAAACTGCTGGAATTACAGGCATGAGCCACCATGCCCAACTAAGAAAGGTCTCATTGATTAGCTATATTTAGACTGATACCAGAATGACATGAAGTGGTAAGATGGGGAAATATCTGTGGAAAAACTTGCCAGGGCATGGGAATAGCCAGTGCAAAAGTCTCAAAGCAGGAATGAACTCGGCTCATTAGAGGAGAAGGAAGGAGGCTGGTGTGGCAGGAGATGAGTTCAGAGAGCTGGGGCTTAGCTCATATGGGCCACCCTGTGGAGTTTGGGTTTGATACTGAATTAAATAGAAGCCACTGAAGGGTTTTAAACAGGTGAGTGATGTGACTTAGTCTATATTTTCTAAAGATCATGCTGTCTCCACTTCCATTCTGCCTTCACTACCTTGGTATAATAAAGTAAGTCTTTATCCATCAGAGTGTAAAATAAAATGTAGTGTTTAAGGGTAACAGATAGAAAATGCTTTGGTGACCTTAATTTGGTGACTTCTAATGTATCAGTTAAGTGCAGATACAAACAAAACTGCAATCATAGTATGATTTCAGTTTTGCTTAAAAACATGGTACAGAAGAACAATGGAAATAAATGGACCAAAAATGTTAACAATGCTTGTCCAAAGGTGTTGGCATTAAGAGTGAGTTTACAGTTTTGCAAATGAGCACACATTTCTTTTATAATCATAAGAAGATTTGTTTTAAAATGTAGACACCAGGCTGGGCACAGTGGCTCATGCCTGTAATCCCAGCACTTTGGGAGGCCAAGATGGATGGATCACCTGAGGTCCATGAGTTCAAGACCAGCTTGGCCAGCATGGTGAAACCACATCTCTACTAAAAATACAAAAAAATTAGTTGAGGATGGTGGCAGGCGCCTGTAATCCCAGCTCCTTGGGAGGCTGAGGCAAGAGAATTGCTTGAACCAGGGAGGCGGAGTTTGCAGTGAGCCAAGATTGTGCCACTGCACTCCAGGCTGGGCAACAGAGACACTCTGTCTCAAAAAATTAAATAAATAAAATGTAGACACTGATGATCAACAATGCCTTGAATACAGTGTTGGGAGACTATATCTACTAAACACTTTCCCCCTACCATCTTATTTTGGAAATTTTAATCTAAAAATTCCATAAAAACCCTAGAAGAAACCTAGACAATACCATTCAGGACATAGGCATAAGCAAGGACTTCATGACTAAAACACCAAAAGCATTGGCAACAAAAGCCAAATAGACAAATGGGATCTAATTAAACTGAAGAGCTTCTGCACAGCAAAAGAAACAATAATTAGAATGAACCAGTAACGAACAGAATAAGGAAAAAAAAATTGCAATCTACCCATCTGACAAAGGGCTAATATCCAGAATCTACAAAGAACTAAAACAAATATACAAGAAAAAAACAACCCCATCAAAAAGTGGGCAAAGGATATGAACAGACACTTTTCAAAAGAAGGCATTTATATAGCAAACAAACCTATGAAAAAATGCTCATCATCACTTGTCATTAGAAATGCAAATCAAAATCACATTGAGATACCATCTCACACCAGTTAGAATGGCAATCATTAAAAAAATCTGGAGACAACAGATGCTGGAGAGGATGTGGAAAAATAAAAACACTTTTACACTGTTGGTGGGAGTGTAAATTGGATCAACCATTGTAGGAGACAGTGTGGTGATTCCTCAAGGATCTAGAAATAAAAAAACACCACTTGACCCAGAAATCCCATTACTGGGACATACCCAAAGGATTATATATCATCCTATTATAAAGACATATGCACACATATGTTCATTGTGGCACTGTTTACAATAGCCAAGACTTGGAACCAACCCAAATGCCCATCAATGATACACTGGATAAAGAAAATGTGGCACATATATGCCATGAATACTATGCAGCAATAAAAGAGGATAAGTGCATGTCTTTTGTAGGGACATGGATAAAGCTGGAAACCATCATTCTCAGCAAACTGACACAATAACAGAAAACCGAACACCACGTTCTCACTCATAAGTGGGTGTTGAACAATGAGAACACATGGACACAGGGAGGGAAACATCACACACTAGAGGAGGGATAGCAGGTGGTGGATTGATTGGGGAGGGATAACATCAGAAGAAATACCTAACATAGGTGATGGGGGTATAGATGCAGCAAACCACCATGGGATGTGTATGCCTATGTAACAATCCTGCATGACCTGCACATGTACTCCAGAACTTAAAAGTATAATTTTTAAAAAAAGAAATTAAAACTGAGAAATTAAAAAAACTATTTGTTCCTTTAAAATAATAATAAACCCATTACATGTTAGCATAATTTAATTTTTAAATAAAATATAAATTTCCTCAAACAAAGTAAAAACAAAATCATTTCCAAGTTCAAGTTTATTGCAGGCAAAAAGGTGTCATGATAATTTCATCAACTTTCCTCATCATCTATTGAAATGATAATATGATTTATTCCAAAATGTTTATTTTGTATAGAGTCTCATTTTATGACATTGGTATTTTTCCTTTACAGCTAGTGCTCGACTTACTATCACGATTGGTCCCGACAGACTGGTCGTAACACAATTTGGTCATAAGTTGAGTAGGCTATATGTATAGTGTTGTGAAATGATGTTATAAAAATCTTTAAGTCATATTTTATCATAATTTTCTTTCATTGTTATACATCATAATTTTCTTTGTTCATTTTATGCCATTTGTATCATCTCTACACCATTTTGTTTCTTATTTTTACATTCATCAGGTTTAAGTAAAACACTGCATTACCAGTACAACTGGTTTAATATTTGCAAAACATACAAAATTACAAAATACAGGTGCATACAAAAATACAAAATACAGGTGTAAAAAATACCATAGGAAATATTTTCCCAATTGCAAAACATATCAAAATATATAAACATGTACAAAACATTTTATTGGCTGTTTTTGAATTTGATCTTCCATCCAAATATATAGCAATTTCTCCATTTCGTGGATGGGCCTGCTTCGTTGCTTTGTTATAACTGTTGATCGCATGGGTGCAGAACCTTTCACAGCTTCAGGCATTCTTTCTTTATCTTTCAAAATTGTCGACACAGTCGAGTGTGATAACTTCGTATCACGTGCGATCACCTTCACTTTCTTTCCTCCTTCGTACTGCTTAATTACCTTCATTTTTGTGTCAAGATCGATGGCCTTTCTTTCCTTCTTGGCAGGCTGAGGCGTAGACAAAGACAATTTCCTCTTGGTAGACATCTTGGGAGGGGTTTGATGAAAAATATCCAAGACACAAAACACAGATTGCTGTACCGAGTCTGGGATAACAGTTGAAATGGTGCACGCGGAGATGGTAGTGCTGCCAGAAGCTGGTCCGCACTGTTGTACGCCCAGCTGGGCAACGTTTGCGCTGCCAGACGCGGAGCAGTCGTGGCTAGTGATTGTGGCCGTAAAGTCGAATAGTCGTAAGTTGCATAGGTCGTAAGTCGATCAATACCTGTACCTGGAAATGTAAGGCTTTTGTTAGCTTTTTTTTTTTTTTTTTTTTTTTTTTTTTTAGATGCAGTTTGGCTCTTGTCATCCAGTCTGGAGTGCAGTGGCGCCTGCTCTGCTCACTGCAGTTGCCAGCTCCTAGGTGCAGGCAATTCTGCCTCAGCCTTTCAAGTAGCATGCCTGGCTGATTTTTGTATTTTTAGTGGAGATGGAGTTTCACCATGTTGGCCAGCCTGGTCTCAAACTCCTGTGCTCACCCATCTCAGCCTCCCAAAGTGCTGAGATAACAAGTGTGAGCCACCACGCCCAGCTTCAGCCTTTAAAACAAGCAAGGAAAGCTGCGCATGGTGGCTTGCCCTTGTAATCCCAGCACTTTGGGAGGCAGAGGTGGGCAGATGACTTGAGCTGAGGAGTTTGAGACCTACCTGGGCAACATGGCGAAACCCTACCTTATGTAGATAAAATACAAAAACCCGCCAGTTGTGATGGTGTGTGCCTGTAGTCCCAGTTACTCTCGAGGCTGAGGTGGGAGGATTGCTTGAAACTGCAGAGTCAAGGCTGCAATGAGCTGTGATTACACCATTGCACTGCAGCCTGAGGTTGCAGTGAACTGTGATTGCACCACTGTACTACAAACTGGGTGACAGCAAAACTTTGTCCCCCCCCCAAAAAAATTGCAGTGAAAACATAAAATTTGTCATCTTAATTTTTTTAACTATATGTTTCACTAGTGGTATGTTTATTTACATTATTATAAAAAAGACCTTCAGACTTACATATATCAAAACTGAAACTCAAGCACATCAACATTTACCCATTTTATTTTCTCTCCAGCCCTGGACAAACACGCTTCCACTTTCCGTTTCTGTGTGTTTCACTACTGAAAATATGTGTTAGTTGGTTACTGACTTCTTTCAGTTAACATAATATTCTCAAGGCTTATCCTTATAGAATGTGACAAGATTTCTTTTTAAGGCTGACTAGCATTCTATATATTTGAGACAGGGTCTCACTCTTGCCTAGGCTTGAGTACAATGGTGTGATCTCTGCTCACTGCAACCTCCACCTCCCGAGTTCAAGCCATTCTGTTTCAGCCTCCTGAGTAGCTGGGATTGCAGGTGCCTGCCACTATGCCTGGCTAATTTTTGCATTGTTAGTAGAGACGGGGTTTCACCATGTTGACAAAGCTGGTCTCCAACTCCTGACCTCAAATGATCCACCTGCCTCAACCAACCAAAGTGCTGGGATTATATGCATAAGTCATCATGCCTGGCCATGTTGTTATTTTTGAGACACAATCTCACTGTCACCCATGCTGGAATGCAATGGTGTGATCAAAGCTTACTGCAGCCTCTACCTCTTAGGCTCAAGAGATCCTCCCACCTTAGCCTCCTAAATCGATGGAACTACAGGTACATACCACTATGCCTGGCTAACTTAAAAATATGTCTTTGTAGAAACAAGATCTCATTGTGTTGCCCAAGTTTGTCCTGAACTCCTGGGCTCAAGCAATTGTCCTGCCTCAGCCTCCCAAAGTGCTGGAATTCCAGGCATGAGCCACCACACCTGGCCTATCCCAAATGTTTTTTTTTTTTTATCTGTTAATCAGTTGAGAGATATCTGGGTTGCTATATTTTTTGGCTTTTATGAATAATACTGCAATAAACATGATTGTGTAAATATCCTTTCTAAATTCTGCAGTGCATAGTTGGATGCATACAAAGGAGTGAGATTGCTGATCATATAATAATTTCCTTTTTAATTCTTTGAGGAATCTTTATAGTGTGTGTGTGTGTGTGTGTGTGTGTGTGTGTGTGTGAGAGAGAGAGAGAGAGAGAGAGAGAGAGGGTATTATTTTTCTCCACCAAAAGTGCAGAGGGACTCCAATGCCTCCAAACTCTTTACAGATTTGATATTTTTTATAGTAACAACTCTAATGAGCGAAGTGATATGTCATTTTGATTTTACTTCACTTTTCTCTAAAAATTAGCAAATTTTGAGCATCCTTTTAAATGCATTTTGGCCATTTGTATATGTTTAGAGAAATGTCAGTTCAATCCTTTGTTCATTTTTAAATCAAGTTATCCGCTTTACTGTCGAGTTTTAGGAGTTATTTATTCCGGATAGTAACTCCTGACAAATATGTGATTTGGATATATTTTCACCCATTTTTAGGTAACATTTTCACTGCAGTAAATGTTTCCTTTGAAGTGCATAAATTTCAAAATTTGGCGTAGTCCTGTTTTCTGTTTCTTTGTTGCTTATGCCTTTGATGGCATATCCAAGATAACAGGGCCAAGACCAGTGTCATATTCTCCCCTTTATTGTCTTCTAAGAGTTTTATTAATTGTATTTCTTAAGTTTCAGTACTTAGTCTACTTACAATATTTTTTATATGGTGTAAGGGAAGGATCCAACTTCAGTTTTCCCATGTAGATATTCAGTTTTGAACATCATATTGAAGAGACTCTCCTTTCCCTATTATGTGATCATGTCAAACTTGTGAAATATTATTTGATCATATACACAGGGGCTTGTTTCTGAGCTCACTATTCTGTTCTATGAATTATTTGTCTTTGTGACAATATCACATTTTTCTTTCAGATGGAGTCTCACTCTCAGTCTGGAGTGTAGTGATAGGATGTCAGCTCATTGCAACCTCCACCTCCTGGTTTCAAGCAATTCTACTGCCTTAACCTCCCAAGTAGCTGGGATTACAGGCATGTGCCACAATGCCTGGCTAATTTTTTGTATTTTAGTAGAGACAAAGTTTCATCATGTTGCCCAGGCTGGTCTCAAACTCCTGAGCCAGGTAATCTACACACGTCGGCCTACGAAAATGTTGGGATTATAGGCATAAGCCATCACGTCTGGCCCACATTGTTTTTATTTTTTAGCTTTATGTTTTCAAGTCAGAAAGCGTAATGCCTCTTTGGTCTTTTTTTTTTTGGTTTGTTGCCTCTTTGTTCTTTTTTAAGGATGCTTGGCTAGTCATAGTTTCTACACAATTTATAGGACTGAAAAAATATATTTTTGCAAATAAAGAACCATTGGGAGTTTGATAAATATTACATTGCATACAAATTTATAACTGTGGGTTATGGTTATGTGTCCTAACAGAATCTACCATATGTGGTTGAGAGTATTGTGTATTTTGCTTTTGACTAGAGAGTTCTGTACATGTGTGTTATGTCTAATTGGTCTACAATGTTTTCCAAGTTTTCTGTTTTCTTATTGATCTCCTGATTTTTATTTATCATTGAAGGTGGTGGGTCATGAAGTCTACAGTTACTGTGTTACTCTGCATTTCTTGCTCTACTTCTGTCAATGTTTGATTTATATATTTGGATGCCCTAATTATATACACATATTTATTTATAACTTGTAGACTTATTGTAAATGTACCCATGTAAGCAGTGTATAACAACTTTTGTCTCATGGCAATTTTTGACTTAAAGTATATTTTGTTTAATATAATTCTGGCCTCTCTGTCCAATTTTGGTTACTATTTGCATGGAATATATTTTTTTATCCTGTTACTTCAGCCTGTTTTGAGTCCTTACAGCTAAAGTGAGTCTCTTGTACACAGCATATTGTAGGATCTTGTTTGTTCTTTATTCATTCAGCCATTTTATTTTTTTTTCATTATAAGTTTAACCAATTTATATGTAATAAAATTTCTGAAGAAAATAAAGTTACTGTTACCATTTTAAAAATGTTATCCATGTTTCTCATAGATGTTTTGTCTCACTTTCTTTTATACTGCCTTCATTTTTTGGTATTAATTTTGTAATGACATGCATTGATTCATTTCAAATTTTTTTGATTACATTGAGAAATAGAGTATACATAAGACATCTTAAAGTTATTACAGTGTAGTTTAATCTTATAACAACTTTGCTTAAAATTGAATATAACAGCTGGCCAGGCATGGTGACTCATGCCTGTAATCTCAGCACTTTGGGAAGCTGAAGCTGGCAGATCATGAGGTCAAGAAATTAAGACCATCCTGGCCAACATGGTGAAACCCCGTCTCTACTAAAAATACAAAACTTAGCTGGGTGTGGTGGTGTGCATCTGTAGTCCCAGTTACTTGGGTGGCTGAGGCAGGAGAATTGCCTGAACCTGGAAGGCAGAGGTTGCAGTTAGCTAAGATCACATCACTTCACTCTAGCCTGGTTACAGAGCAAGACTCCATCTCGAGAAAAACAAAAACTATACCTCTTCACATTTGCTACTTTATTGATGTCACAAATTATATCATTTTAGAGAATATATGTATTAACAGGTTTAAGTGGATTTATGTTCATGTTTTCTAAATTCTATAGCAGAGTTTTAAGGGTTTTATGTACCATCATTAATGACAATAGATAATTTTATGTCTGTGTATCTACCTTTAACAGAGAACCTTATGTTTTAATATGGTTTACTGATGTTGCCCAGCATTGTCTCAGTTTTCAACATAATGGATTTTCTTTAGCATTTCATGTAGAATTATTCTAGTGGTGACAAGCACCCTCAGCATTTGCTTATCTTGGAAAGCCCTGATTTTTGAAGTAAAATTTTTCCACGTCAAATATTCTTGATTGGTGGTTTTTTTGTTTCATCACTTTGAAATGTGGATACTTCTTTAAGTAACCTCTCTACCACTTCCTTCTTAGAATAATATATTATTCTAAGACTTTCTTTATGAATATATTGGTCTACTTGATGGTGTCCAATAAGTCCCATATTTCATCTTCATTTTCTCCATTCTTTTTATAAACTTTTCTTCCATGACTCAATGTTTAGAAATGATATCTCTTTGATTTTCTGATTTTCTATTTTGGGTCTCTAGTATGTATACATATATGTATATAGAGAGGGTTTTGTTTTGTTTTGTTTTGAGAGAGCATCCACTCTGTCACTCAAGCTGGAGTGCAGTGGTGCAAGCTTGGCTCACTGCAACCTCCACCTCCTGGGTTCCAGTGATTCTCCTGCCTCAGCCTTCTGAGTAGCTGAAACTATAGGTATGTACTACCATTCCCAGATAATTTTTGTATTTTTAGTAGAGTAAGCATTTCCTTAATTTTGGGAATATCTAATTCTTGATTTAACTTTAGTGTTTTATTTTTCTTTGTAGAGACCAAGCTTAGAAATTTCAACTCAGTATGCCAAATGTTTCTACTGTAGTTTATTGTATGTATACACTCATCTCATGAAATCCTTTTTTGACTTAGTACAAGGGAACACTGACAGCAATCAGCCAGGCTATTGATTCTGGCTGCTTCACAGGCATGTTCTCAAATGTGTCTTCTCTGGACTTATGTGTCTATTTTTCAAGTTAAAGGGATTTTTGGCCAGGCATGGTGGCTCACACATGTAATCCCAGCACTTTAGGAGGCCAAGGTGGGTGGATTATCTGAGGTCAGGAGTTTGAGACCAGCCTGACCAACAGGATGAAACCTCGTCTCTACTAAAAATACAAAAATTAACTGGGAGTCATGGCAGGTCCCTGTAATCCCAGGGACTCAGGGGGATAAGGCAGGAGAATCGCTTGAACCTGTGAGGTAAAGCTTGCAGTAAGCTGAGATTTCACCACTGCACTCCAGCCTGAGCAACAGAACAAGATTCCATCTCAAAAAAATAAAAAAATAAAATAAATTAGCTGAGAGTGGTGGCACATGCCTGCAATCCCAGGTATTTGGGAGGCTGAGGAAGGAGAACTGCTTGAACCAGGGAGGCAGAGGTTACAGTGAGCTGAGATTGCATCATTGAACTCCAACATGGGTGACAAGAGCAAAACTACTCAAAAAAAAAAAGAAGCATACCGCTCCAAAAATACTAACAAATCACAAAGGAAGACAAAGAGAGGAACAAAGAAACTACAAAACAGTCAGAAAACAATTAATAAAATTATAATAGTAAGTCCTTATCTATAAAAATTACTTTAAAAGTAAATAGAATAGGCTGGGCATGGTGGCTCATGCCTGTAATGCCAGCACCTTGGGAGGTCGTGGTGGGTGAATCACAAGGTCAAGAGATCGAGACCATCCTGTCCAACATGATGAAACCCTGAGTCTACTAAACATACAAAAAATTAGCCTGGCATGGTGGCACAAGCCTGTAATCCCAGCTACTTTGGAGGCTGAGGCAGGAGAATCGCTGGAACCTGGAAGACAGAGTTTGTGGTGAGCCAAGATCATGCCATTGCACTCCAGCCTGGACAACAAGAGTGAAACTCCATCTCAAACAAGGAAAAATAAAGAGAAAGGAAATAGGTTAAGCCCACTAATCAAAAGACACAAAATAGCAGAATAAATAAAGAAACAATTCTCAACAATATGTGGCTTACAAGAGACTCACTTTTGCCTTAAGGACATACTTAGACTAAAAATGAAAGAATAGAAAAAGAGTCTGGTGCAGTGGCTTTTTTTTCTCTTGCCATTTTCTCTTAATGGCCCCTCCAGACCTCTGCAGGCCATCTCTGCATCACCGTGGTCTGTGAAGGACCTTGTGGTTTCCTCTGGGGTCTGCCCTAATCTCCTGCTCTGACCTGTCTCACCTTCACACACACACACACACACACACACACACACACACACACACACACACACGTACCCTGAACCCTGTGACTCAGGAGGGCCCAGGGCCATCTCAGGCTCCTTCTTGTTGACAGTGCCTCTCCCTGCCCAGGGATACCCATCTGCACAGCAGTGTGGGCACTGCACAGAGGCTTGGCAGGGCTGGTTCTGCCTTCCCACCACTCCCTGAGCTGCCCCATCTTTTCTGGAGCTTTCACTCTGACAGCCCAGTGTACCCCTGCATTGAGAGGGGCTCATGATTGTCATCCCCCGCCATGCACTAGTTGTTCTGTGAGACCCTCTTTGACCATGGTTTCAGAAAGTCTTTGAAACATGGAGGCCATCACCACACAGATGCACTGGAAGGCATGCTTACAGCAATGGCGGCAGGAGCTGAACTGCAGCCGTCTCTGTGTTTGGAAGCCTGGTCTCCCTCATCTCACCTTACCTGGGTTACTTGAGTTACCTACTTGATTCATGAAGACACTTGAGCCAGCCTGCTCTTTACATAGATGGGTAAACTGAGCCCACAGAGAGGCAGGGACTCCTCTGTCCACCCTACCCTGGAATGTCACAGGCTTGAGGGCAGGGACAGATACAATGGCGATACCATTGTGTCCCCAGTGCCCAGAACCAGCCTAGCACTTAGGTGTGCAATAGGCATTTGTGGAGTGTTGAATTTGTTGACTGTCATTCAGTAAGTTAGAGACAAAGCCGCAGTTCAGACCCACCTCCCCAATTCCAAAGCCAGAATCTCCCCAGCCCCAGCTGTTTCTCCCTTTACTGCCAGACCTCAAGACACTGCCTTCTTCCTTGTACATATGGACAGGCACACCTTGACCTCAATCAGCTCAGATGCCTAACAGCCCATTCCAAGTTAACCTCAGAATGGAAGGCGAGCTTTCTGCAGGGATCATCATTTATCATAATCTTTTTGACCATAAGGTCTGTTTCTAACATTTAATAAAAGTGTGGGACCCCCACTTGCTACAAGCTGCCTTGTAAATTGGAGGTAGCAGAGAGCAGTGGTGGTGAAGTCTGTGGTGTTGGGCAGACCTGAGATCAAATATTCCATTCACCATAATCTGGCTGTTTGTGTTTGGACAAGGCACTTTAATTCTCTGAGCCTCAATTTCCTCATCCATAAATGGGGATAACAGTACCTATCCTCAACAGGTGTTGTGGAGATTGAATGAAATATCCCAAGTAAATCACTAAGCCCAGGGCCCTGGAACACAGTAGGTACTTGAGGCATGGTGGCTGCTATTATTATATCACTGCCCCAGCAACTACCATTAGACCCTGATGATGGAGGAAATATGCAATGGACAAAGGCTTCTAGAAATGCAGAAATGTTTCTCAGAAGCACATGCAGAGAGTAAAATGGTGCTCTGTTATGTGGCAGGCCAATTATTCTGTCTACAAATAGCACTTGGTACCCAGGTGAAGTCAGGGCCCCTTGCAGTCAGCACCCAACAGTTCTGAGCCCCTAGGTTGGGACCATCAACCGTGGCTGTAGTCAAAACCAGTGAAGAGTTCTGAACTTCAGTTAGGGTGGCAGTAACAGTCATCACAGCCTGGCCTCCCTTCCTACCTCCAGCCCAATTCCTGAGCCAGAGAGGGTAAATCCTCTCCTGTTCACTCCTCCAACACCAGACGCTCAGGCCTGAGTGGTTTTCTTTCTTCCCTACGAATACAACATCATTGCACAGGATGGAGCAAGTGATGTAATAAACTCGCTCATTACATCCATGTACATGGAGCCATTTAATGAACACATGACTGCTGGCCCTCCATGGCCCCTGAGCCATATGCAAAAAAACAGGTTACACAGTGCGACTTAATTAGCTGGGGAGGGGCAGGACATGCGGAGAGGGAGGAGAGAGTATGGGACAGAGGCAGAGAAAGAGGGGCAGGAGGAAGGAAAGATGTGGTCAGGAGAGGGGCAGAGAGGATAAGGAAGGGCAGGAGGGAGGAGAAAGGGTGGGGAAAGGGAGAGGTGATGAGCAAGGAAGGGAAGAAGTGGAGAGACAGGTTTTAAAAAACGTGTATTTGACTCTTCAACTCTTCCTTGAATAGAGGGCAAGGTTGGGCAGTCTCATTCCCATTGGAAGTCAGGACACCAAGTCCCATTCTGTGTTATGCGGGGTACTGGGTACTGGGGACCCACAGTGGATGAGACAGACAGGGTCTTCCCTCTGTGAGACTCACAGTCTAGTGGAGCAGGCAGGCACTCAGCAAATAATCACATCCATAATGCACAGACATACAGGCCAGCGATGTGACCATCGTATGGTGATGTTTAGAAGTGCAGGGCAGCAGTTCAGAGGGTGAGCTCTGAAGAGTCACAGTCTGGGTGGGCATCCCAGCCTTACCACACACAGGCTATGTGACCTTGGACTAATATACTTAACCTCTCTGGACCTCAGTTTTCTCATCTGTAAAATGAAAGCAAAATACCTAGCTCACAGGGTTATTGGAAGCATTAATGTAGCCAGTATATACAAAGCAATTTGAACACTGCCTGTGAAAGAGTAAGCACTTGATAAATGTTAGCTGAGAACAGTGAGAGCTAAAAAGGAGGGAAAGTGGTTGGTGGCTTCTGAACTAGATCAAGAGGGTATCCTAGGTCATCTCTAAAAGCTACTTAAGACCTGAGGACTTATCCAGATGTCAAGAAGAGAGAAGGAAGAGATGCCTTGGGCATTTGTTTTTTATTTGTTTGCATCGTCAATATATTCTCCTTCTCTGTAGAACATCACTCCCATTTTCCTTTGTGAAACAAATGACTCCCCATCTCAATCCATCAGGTTGAGCTGATGCTACCCTGTGACTCCAGAGTGGGCTCACCATCCCTGCCCGTGCCATCGGCGATTCCACCACTCTGCCTACTGCAAGGATGGAGAAGTAGGCAGAAGATCCAAGCCAGGACAGACAGTCATACTCTGTTCATCTGTTTTGCATTGCTATAAAGGAATAGCAATGCAAATGGGTAATTTACAAAGAAATGAGGTTTATTTGACTCACAGTTCTGCAGGCTGTACAAGCATGGCCCCAGGATCTACTCAGCTTCTGGTGAGGCCTCAGGAAGCTTTTACTCATGACAGATGGTAAAGAGGGAGCAGATATGTCACATGGAGAGAGGAAGCAAGAGAAAGAGGGAGAGGTCCCAGACTTTTTAACAATCAGATCTCACAGTAACTCACTGCAATGGGGATGGAGCTAAGTGATTCAACAAGATCCACCTCCATGGTCCCTCCAGGCCCCATCTCCAAACTGGGGATCACATTTCAACATGAGATTTGGAAAGGACACACACTCAGACCATATCACATACCAAGAACTTTTGCTAAAATTATCAGGAAAGAGAGAGGTGAAGCCAGTGTGGCATAAATGTGGGGATTTCCATAGGATGGCATTTCCCACCAGAGGGGAGAGCATGGCTGAGGATAACTCAATAGAGAGGCACTGGTCAAGACATGGGAAGACAAGGTTATAAGATGATATCCCTTAAGCCACTGGATTCAGCTGTGCTGAAAGTCATCAACCCTTGTACGTTATAGTTGAATGGGCCAATATATGCCTCATTCCTTCTCTGTTTTGTTTAAACCTGTAGGGGTTAGATTTTCATCCCTGGAACTGAAACTGTACTAACAAGTAAAGCACATTCTTGGTCAAAGGAGAAGACTTGGAATGAAGATTCACAAAAGCCCCAAATAATGGCAGTAAGCCTGCAGCATGGTGGGCAAGGCAAGATGAGCCTCTGTGTATCACACTCAGGGGGGCCAAGAAACCTTGTTGTAAGCTGGGTAAGGGGTGAGGACCAAAGTGGATGCTAAATGACTCAATGTATTCAGCAAGACAACTTCCAGTTTCCTTGGATAGATGTCCTCCAGGGCTATCCCCAGGAGGCTCACTTATCCCCAGACCCAGACCCAACTTTGTCCACTCCTGAAAAGTCCAGAATCAAAGGGCTTTGGCCAATCAGGACTTGAAGGCACCATTAATACACTTATTTTTTCTTTCCTTTTGCATTGGCCAAGTAATACTTGTGAGCATATTCTCCTGGATGAAGTGCATTTTCATGCAGGTATATGATAAAAAGTCTGGCCATGTGGAGAAAGAAAATAACCTCGATTTACAAATGAGGATGGGCCCAGGAAGCCCTGTGATGCACCTAAGTTGTAGGGAGGGTTCTGTGAAATAATGCGCATAGTGTGAACAGTGCCTAGTACTTTGTGAGTGCTCCGTAGTGTTTCTGGTGCTGGGCTGCTCACACCACACTGTGGTTTCCTGTCTGTTTCTGCAAAGGCTCCTGCATTTATCTCAGAGGACCTAAAGGACAAGGACCAGACTGATTGCCTCCTTTTCCTGGAAGCCTAGAACAGGCTCTGTGAAGAGTCCAGATTAGCAGTTTAATGAAAAGATGAATTGAGGATGAGTCGGGGTACCAGTGTGTCAGGGGACTCAGAAAGGGTCTCTGAGGGCAGATGATTGACAGAGGGGTGGCCCCAGATTCCCCCACCCCGTTCCTTACACCTAAAAAGCAAGAAGTCTAAGGCCAGCCTTGGACAGAAGGTTGGGCTGATTATCCTGGGTCATCTGTCAGTGCAGACCTGGCCTCAGGGGCTGTGGTATCACACTGAGGTGAGGGCAGCAGGTTCTGAGGAGCAGGGGTTTCTTCTCTGCTTGCCAAAGGCCACCCTGCAGCTGGACTCAGTCATTCCTGCTACCCCCATGGCATCTCCCTGCCCACACACTGTGTAGGAGTCTCTGTGTTCTGCAGGCCCCACACTTGGAAGTACCCTCCTGTCTCTGCTCACTTTTCAAGAATCCAGTTAGTAGACATTCCATTTTCACAAAACACTCCTCTTGATATCTGTCCTGCTCCCAAGTGTGAGCATGGGCTACATGCTCACCCACTCTTGCCATCACGTGTCAGCACAATCTGCCCCCTCAGAGAGGCTCATCAACTAATATTCAGCACATGTCAGCAGGTTGCTCTGGCCCTCTGGTCTTCATGCTGGGACAATGCAGTCATAATAACAGTCATAAAAACCTTGACTGGTTCAATTTTCATCTGAAATCTCTGCACGACACACCACAAAAAACAAAGCCCCTTAAATGATGGCTTATGGTTTGTTGTTGTTTTTTTCTTTTTGAGAGAAAATTTTGCTCTGTCACCCAGGATGGAGTGCAGTGGTGTGATCTCGACTCACTGCAACCTCTGCCTCCTGGGCTGAAGCAATTCTCCTGTCTCAGCCTCCCGAATAGCTGGCATTACCAGTGCATGCCATTATGGCCAGCTAATTTTTATAATTTTAGTAGAGATGGGGTTTCACCATATATAGAGATGGAGTTTCACCATATATAAATATATATTTATATATATTATGTATATTTATTTATATATCTTTGTTTATATAAATATACATAATATATATTTAAAATATATAATATAATTAAATATATACATTATATAAAGAAATATAAAGAATGTCTTTATATATGTTTCTTTATATATATATTTATATATTTCTTTGTTATATATTTCTTTATATATACATCTTTATACATAGTTCTTTATATATATCTTTATATATATATTTCTTCTCTTTCTCTCTCTCTCTGTATATATATATATGGAAATAATGGCCAAAACTTCTCAAATCTGATTTTAAAATATTAACGTACACATCAAATGAAGCCCAACAAATTGCAAGTAGGATAAACTCAAAGAGCTACACACACAGACACAGCACAGTCAAACTGTTGAAAGACAAAGAAGGAATCTTCAAAACAAGAGAAAAATTATTCATCATGCCAAAAGTATCCTCAATAAGATTAGTAGCTAACTTCTCATAAAAAACTATGGATCCCAGAAGACATGGGATGACATATACAAAGAACAGAAGAGAAAGGTTAATCAAGAATTCTATGTCCAGGAAAACTAGCCTTCAAAAATGAAGAGGAACCTAAGACATTCCCAGATAAACAAGAATGAAGAGAATCTATTCCTAGCAGATCTACTGTAAAATGGGATTCCTTTAAACTGAAACAAAATGACCCTAAACAGTGACTTGAATCCACATGAAATCAAGAGTACTCTTAGGTAACTACACAGGTGGCACATGTTACAGTCTTCACTCTACTTTTATCACTATACTCCTTACTTCAGCTAATACAGCAGCCTTAGGCATCTATTTCAGCTGTTATTCACATCCATCCCTTCAACTTCATTCCCATGTCCGTTCCATTCCCACTGTCATTTATTCATTCATTCACAAAAAGATGTATTTATATAGCAAAACTATAGCCATTTGAACATTTTAATAGATAACATTTGTTTCATGGAGATATCCTGAAATCCCAAATCAAATTAAGTTAAAGTACATCTAGATATCCCTGCATTCTGTGTCAAATTTTAGCAAAATTGGCCATCTCTTTTGAAAGTTATCATAGCCTATACATAAATTTGAAATCCTGTAAAGGCTGTGTACAAAAGAGTGTCTTCAAGTTGCTTATAAAATTAAACATACATTTCCCATGTAATCCAGAAATCCTCCTTATAGATATTTACCCAAGTAAATTGAATACTTCTGTTCACACAATAATATGTACACAAATATTTATAGCAGCTACATGCATAATTGCCCCAAACTGGAAACTACCAAGATGTCTTTCAATAGGTGAATACAAATGGTAATATAGCCATGTAATACAATACTACTCAGCTATATAGAGTAAGAAGATTTTATTCACACACATGCACACACACAAGAATACTGACCTGTTGAGCAAAATTAATAATGTAGTGTAATATTTACAAATCATGTAGAAGTAAAACATATAATAATAGTACAAAGATGGGAGAGGAGAAGTGGAATTACACTGCTGTAAAGGTTCTTAAAGTGAGAAATAGTACAATGTCTCCTGGGCAGACTGTGCTAACAATGTCTACTATAAACACTCAAGCAACCACTAAAATGCAAAACATAGTTATAGTTAACAAGCCAACACAGAAAACAAAGTGGAATCATAAATAATATTCAGTCCAAAAGAAGGCAGAGAAAGGGAGAAAGCTATACAAATAACAGATAGGACAAATAGAAATACAATGAGATCTAAATCCAAACTCAATCTTATCACCATAATGATCTCCTTTTCCAGGGAATGAAACCAAGACACAGAAAGAAAGCAGCCTGATCAAAGTTATGGAGAGACTGTGGAGTGGGCCTGGCCTTCAGCTCAGCCTGTGGGGCCTGTGGTCCTAACCCAGTGGGAAGCTTTCCCTCTGGTTAAGCACCTGGAAACTTCAGTTCCCCAGCATTTTGCCTACTGCGGGATCCATTGGCCCATATGAGCACAGGGCTGAAAGGGGCCACAGCAGTGATATGTTCAACCCCTTCATTTTACAGCTGGGGAAACTGAGGCCCTAAGAGGCAAAGGGGCTTGCCAAACGTCACATCCTGAAGTAAGGTCACAGCTGGAATCACAGCCCATCTGCCAGCTGGGTCTCTCTCACTTCCCCAACTTGCTGCCGCTCCCGGGATCCTTCCTTCCCCCTACAAACTGCTGTGGCAGCACCTGCCCTTGGTTTTCCCTCATGTCCCGGCAGACGTTGATAAGAGTGCTCATCATTGCATTTGAATCATCTTGGAAATGCTCCTGAGGTGCTTTCCAGGAGCCATTTATTTGAATTTCTTCCTCCGTATAAGTACGTTCAGTCATCTGTCTTCCACAATCAGTAAACGCTGGGCTTCTGACAGTATTAGTGTCTTCTCACTTCTCAGAGGGCTCTTGGCCCATCAGAGAATATATATATATTATATATATATATAAAAAATTGTATAGGCTTACTAATATCATATAGTGGCTAAATAATTTTCCATCTTGTGACGTCATACACATATACACACATACAATGCCATGTGATTGCTCAAAACATTAATTTAGTGAATGAAATTTAATGACTTATATATAGTTATTGCAAATATCCCTTGACTGCTATTAGGTTGCTTTTTTTTTTGTTGTTTTAAAAAATTATTTCCTACACTAATATCATGAAAGTTTCCATTATTGTGACTCTAAGTGCTTTCAGGTTTTATTTTCTCATATTTAGGCTTATAATTTACCTGGAATTGCTTTTAAGTATAGTATGACATAGTAGTCCAATTTCATTTTGTTATTTATGAATAACTTCTATTTTTTAGTTTTCCATTTTTTCTTTTTGTTTGCAATTGGAACCTACATGCTTTGTTTCTATTCCTTTAGTAGTTGCACAAAACATTCCAACATGCATACCTAATTTACCACAAACTGAAGTTAACAGTACAGGCTGAGCAGCCCTCATCCGAAATCAGAAATCCAAAATACTCCCTTTGTGTGTCACATTGGTGCTCAAAATGTTTTGGATTTTGAAGCATTTCAGGTTTTGGATTTTTGGATTAGGGACATTCGATCTATATCTTTATTCTTCTCTTGGACATTACTAAGACCTCTGACGACTTGAAGTTCATTTCTCTTCTCGTCCAAACTTGTATGTTATTATAGTCATGTATTTTAATTCTACTTTACACACACACACAGACATATTTTTTTTTTTTTTGGAGACAGAGTCTTGTTCTGTCACCAGGCTGGAGTGCAGTGGTGCAATCTCAGCTCACTGCAACTTCCACTGCCTGCGTTCAAGTGATTCTTCTGCCTCAGCCTCCCGAGTAGCAGGGACCACAGGCGCGTGCCACCATGCACAGCTAATCTACTTTATATTTTAAAGCCAACTATATAGCCTTATCATGGTTTTATGCAGCTAATATTTATTCAGATTTGCCAATGTACCTGCCACCTTTTCTTTTTGTTCACTTGCAAATCAGACCTTCCATCCAAGATCACTTTTTCTTTTTTCCTTTTTGTCTTTTCTCCTCAAATTACTTTTACCACAAGATCACTTTCTACTGAAAAATACCTTCAGATTACATGTAATGAGGGTTTCTGAGCTTTTATTTTTCTAAAATTTATTTTGCCTTTATCCTTAAAAGATACTTTCAGTAGGAGTAAAGTTCTAGCTTGGTAGTTACTTTATTTACACATCGTTAAGTATATCAAACAACTGTCTTCTGGCTTCCATGATGGCTCTTGATAAGGGAGCTTGCAGTCTGTCATTCATCTGAATGTAATGTGTTCATTCTGTTTACTTGCTTTAAGTTGGTCTGTGTGCTTGGAATGCTGCAGTTTCTATGGCTTGGCGGGTGTGGACTCTTTCTTCTTTAATTTACCCTACTTGTGATTCACTGAAATTCCTGAATCTCAAGATAAGTGTCTTTCATCAATTCTGGTAAACTTTGAGATATTATGTCACCAAATAGATTATGTTTCAGTCTCTCTTTTTCTGGGGATTCTGAGTAGATATATTTTAAATCTTTTCAATCTATCCTTCAAGTCATTTCTCTTTCATATTTCTTGATTTTTTTTTTGTCAATTGGTGTTATGTTCTGAATATTTTCTTCTCTATTTTTCAATTCACTAATTCTCTCTTCAGATGTATCTAATCTCCCATGTGTGGGATGGTGTGGTGGTATAGTGTATATTTCAATTGATCCACTTGTTTGCTTGTTCTGAAAATTCTATTTGGCTTTCAAACCTGCTGGATTGTTTTAAATATTTTCTATTGTCTATAAATTTTAAAATTTGCCTTTTACTTCTTTAAGAATAAGTATAGTTGTTTTAAAATCTGTGTCTGATACCTCCAACATCTGAAGTAGTTATAGACTTGTTTCTGCTGGTTCCTTATTTCCATGTGTAGGTTGAAGAATTTTTTATAGTAAGCTCTGCATTTTCCCTAAAAAAGTTGGTTTGGGAAACACTTGGATAAGGGATTCTTCTAGAGGGAATTCATGTTTATTTCTGCCATGAGGTGTTTCCAGTTGAAAATGATAAAGATGTGAAAGTTAAGAACTTGCAGTCTGGGCTGCGAGTGGTGGCTCACCCCAGTAATCCCAGCACTTTGAGAGGCTGAAGTAGGCAGATCACGAGGTCAAGAGATTGAGACCATCCTGGACAACTTAGTGAAACCCCATCTCTACTCAAAATGAAAAAATTAGCTGTGCGCTGGGCACGGTGGCTCAAGCCTGTAATCCCAGCACTTTGGGAGGCCGAGGTGAGTGGATCACGAGGTCAAGAGATCGAGACCATCCGGTCAACATGGTGAAACCCTGTCTCTACTAAAAATACAAAACATTAGCTGGGCATGGTGGCGCGTGCCTGTAATCCCAGCTACTCAGGAGATTGAGGCAGTAGAACTGCCTGAACCCAGGAGGCGGAGGTTGCAGTGAGCCGAGATCGTGCCATTGCACTCCAGCCTGGGTAACAAGAGTGAAACTCCATCTCAAAAAAAAAAAAAATTTGCTGTGCATGGTGGCACATGCCTATGATCCTAGCTACTTGGGAGGATGAAGCAGGAAAATCACTTGAACCCAGGAGGCAGAAGGTGCAGCAAGCAGACATCACACCACTGCACTCCAGCCTGGCAACAGAGTAAGTGGGACTCTCTCTCAAAAAAATAAAAAATAAAAAACAGAAAACAAACAAAAACTTACCGTCTGTACTAATAAAACATGTAGAAAAAGACTAACCAGGCAAACCATTAGTAGAAAGTTTATATCTTTTATACAGTAATGGATTTGGGTGATAAACTTTGTATGCATAACTTATCTTGCTCAAAGGCAAATGTATAGGCCCATTGGTATATCTCTGTTTCTAGATCAATGTTTCTTGAAGCACAATATGTGGACCACCTAAACAGAATCACCTGGGTGAACATTCTTGTTAAAATGAAGATCTTCAGACCCTCTGACAGGCCAAATGAATCAGAATGGGAGAGGGAGGGCTAGAGAACTGGCATCTAATGAGGCTCCCTAAGGGCTTCTCATACAAACTGAAATTTAAGAAAAGAGAAAGACAGAACATATGAGGTGGAAAGAGATATAGAGAAACACAATCAGAGACAACGAGGAAGGGGGTGTCATGCTTGCCTTGTGTTGCAGAAGGTATCACATATCAAGTTCTAAAAGCTGAATGTGATACAGCTATTAAAATATTATAATTAGGCCAGAGACTTTTCAGAGAAATGAACACAAACATCTTATTAAATCACCTAACAAGTTGTGTTAGGTGATTTAGCGCTCCACACTGTACAAAGCATTTCAAAGGGTATGAAAACCAAGGGAGGCAAAAATCTAACCCATCACATCTAATTATACCAATGAAATAGCATCGACCTCTGCTGGGCAAATTTCTTTGTAATTCGTACATTATTTTTAGCTACAATAAATCAGAAAGTAGAGACGCATCTTCATTAGTCATGAAATCAAGGAAGACTGAAGGGCATAGTTTTTCAGACATCCATGGGGAGACTTTTGAGTAGACTCTGGACCAACCTACAGCTTTTACAGAAAGTATTGTGGGAATGTCAGTTTGACCTTCTGCCTGTAAGTCTCTGAGTATAAATATTAGCGGTCAGGTTGAGGGTGCTAGCTTATGTCAAATATTTCTTTTTTTTAGCGGCCATCTCATCGGGCCCAGCTGCTTTGACTTTTAACTTGCTTTTAAATGTATCTCTGCTCTTAAAATTCATAAACTATGCCCTTACTGATATTAAGTGATTTGTCCTTTGATTCCCTTAGGGTGGAAAAAAAGCCTTAATGTATTACCTTAAATTGTGACCACACTTAAAGGCACAAAAGCTGAGTATGAATTTTTTTAAAGGCTATCATGTTGGCTGTGAGTCCCCTACATTGCCTTGAAATGGCAGACTTGCAATTAAACTCGTCTAAATTCCATGAACTGTACTGAGCACCCACTAGAACACCATGCATTGGCTCTGTGGATATCAAGACAAATGAGACACAGTCCTGGTTCGGTCAACAGATTATTCCCTTTTCCTTTTATCTCTCATTCCTAAGAAAACCAGGAAAAATGTGAGTCAAGGACATCAGACAGCTCCAAGCTCAGTACTCAGATGTATGGGAGCTTACACAATTAATGAGCATTGTTTTTCAATGTATGAATGTTTGTAAGTTGATACCAAAGAAACTACATTTGCTAAAAGAATGTTTGGGCCAGGTGCTGTGGCTCAAGCCTGTAATCCCAGCACTTTGGGAGGCCGAGGCAGGCAGATCACGAGGTCGAGAGATTGAGACCATCCTGGACAACATGATGAAACCGTGTCTCTACTAAAAATACAAAAATTTAGCTGGGCATGGTGGTGTGTGCCTGTGGTCCTAGCTACCTGGGAGGCTGAGGCAGAATTGCTTGAACCCGGGAGGCAGAGGTTGCAATCAGCCAAGATCGCGCCACTGCACTCCAGCCTGGCGCCTGGCAACAGAGCGAGACACTGTCTCAAAAAAAAAAAAAAAAAAGAAAAGAAAAAGTTTGAAGCTGTCCAGAGCCATTTTTCTGGTAAACAAGGAAATGGTATCATGATTTTATAGCTGTAGGATTCTCTTCTGTCTCCCTCTCCCTTCTTTTCTTCTCCCATGCTCCCCACAGTATGGTTACCCGCTTCTCTGTGACCCAGCCGTAAGTCTAAAGCCCAAGTGCCCCAAGCAATGGCTGTGCAGACATCAACTTTGAAATGGAGTTCTCTGAATTCAGTGTGGCGCTGCGGGGAGAAGCTATGGAGAAGAGTTGTATGTGGACCACATCAGGAAGGCAGGTTGGCTAAACGTTTATCTGACAAGCTTTCATTTTTGCAGAGCCCATCTGCTGTTTGGTGCCAGCAACAGGCAAAACTGACTGAATGTGATTCATGTGACTATCCTGGCAAACTGCAGCCAACTGAGGGCCACCTAAGCACCCATGCCATATGTGCATAATAGCCACCATCAAGATGCTCTAAAAGGCTACACCTGGCAGGCAGCTCAAAAGCCCAGTGTGCCAGGTACCAAGCTGAGGTGTCTCTTTCTGTCCTAGTCCTTCTCATGTCCACCTGCCTAGAGCCCCATTGAGAGCCTGAGCTCTGCTGAAAAGATAAGGTCCTCCTATACTACATTACACAATGCAAATGTCTCACCATCAAATCTTTCATCTTCCTTGGGAAGAGTGTCAGGAGCTGACTCTTCCAGATTTTGATGTAAAAACTTAGGAAACAGTCTGCATATGATAAGGACCTGAAAGTGGAAAAACACATAGGTTTTACTTTATCAAAGACATTCCTGGGACAGTGCTTTTGGTAAATAACTTCAGCTTAGATCTCACACCCACACATGACAAAAGCAAGTGCTCTCTTCATTTAAAAATGTATAATAAAAAGAGGTGCATGTTCAAGTGATCATAAAGATAGTGTTTTGATTTGTAAATTTCACCCTAATGAGGGCAGTCAAGTACCTTAGCAGCATCAGCATCATCACCTCTACTGTCAGCAGTGGGACAAGGGAACAGTCCTCCATCTCTGCCAGCCCACTAAGGCTTCATTTTCACAAACAATTAGCAGCAGAAAGTGAACACTGCAGTAACACAATTGACACTAAAAATTGTGAGAACCATTTAACTTTTCTTTTTTCCCTTTTTCATGCCTTTGATACTGCCGCACCTAATAGCCTAAGATTATGGTGTCTCTGGTCCTCCAAGAGTATGGTTATCTTAAATCAAAATCTTTCATAAATTTAAACACATTACGTAAGATGGTACTGTCAGTATCTGAAACTCACTCTGGCATCACTTGACAGATTTCCAGTGCCAGAGTACATGTTACCAAAGACTTAAAGATATGATTAAAGGGAAGATTGTAATGTATACATTCACGTCACTAAGGATCACATTAAATACATTTTAACACTTCGATGCAAATCTCACTTTAAATCCAGAGAGTCTTGGCCAGATTGAGAACCACCACCGCAACAACAAAATAGAACAAAACCCTTTCCTTTCAGAGTTGCTGGTTTAGTCTCCACAGGTAACTGCCTAAAGTAATTGCATTGATGCAGCTTAACGGATCTAGAGAGGGTACTGCTGCGGTGGTAGCTTCTCACCCAACTCACCCAAGGGAAAGCCACAACAGGGCTATTGGCCATCTGTTCCTGCCACTGTACATTTTATTCCAAAATCAAAAGAACAAAGCTAAAATGTTTGCTGGATGTTCACTTTTAACTGTTATTAGTTTCCGGCTGGTCCTGTATTTCTCCTGCCCTCCTCTGGTGAATGACCAGCTAGTTTAATAATGAGAGTCAAATCACAATGGGCAGTGATTTGCCATCTCCCCACCTCAGTCAGGGCACAAAGCTGCGGGAACCATGCCCCCTGCTCAGTGATGACACAGCACAGGCGTAGATCACTCCTATGAACACAGATGGGTCACTACTCTGCCAGCTCAAATGGTAGGAAAGGGTGACCAAGAGGCCACAGAAGACTGAGAACAGCACCGGGATGTGTTGCGTGCTCCATGGTTCCTAAAGAAAAGATGTCAGTTAGCCAAGTCATTCCCCACAGCTACGTGAATAGCAGGATCTCTATCAAACATTTAGAAACATCTCCACAGTCCAGCTGGTTGGATGAGTTATTCCTGTGATCATTCCTGCCCATGGCCATCTGCTGGGCACACAAAAAACTCACCTGTTGGTTTATGAACATTGATTTTGATAAGGGATTGGGGTGGGAGGAGTTTTGACTAATTGTACACAGTTATATGAATAAAACTGAATCTTTCCTGAAATTAAGCTTAAGATTTTTTAGAGAATGTAATATTAAATGTGTCACTCTTCCGACTTCAATGTAACAATTATAATAATTATACTTCTCAATGGTTATTAATTGATAATCTAAATGGCATAAGAAGTGTAAACGTGGCATAAGAGATTAAACAGACTAATGAACTGAAAACTTGATAAAGATTGAAGAGTCAGCTGAAAGATTTCCAGTGCAAGAGTATACTGTTACTAAAGACTTAAAGATATGATTAAATGAAAGATTGTAATGTATACATTCATGTTACTAAGGATTACACTAAATACATTTTAACACTTTGGTACAAATCTCACTTTAAATGGTATAAGCAAAGAAAGAGCAAAGTTATTTGAAATGAAAAGAGAAAGGCACTTCAGGTTTAATTTGATAGAGGCACAGATGTCAGTTATCAACACATTTTACTCGGCCTGGCAGAGAAGAACTTGGGAAATACATGTTACCAGCCCAAGCAGTGTGGTGGCTTGGGACTCCAGCTCTCCTTCTACACACACCTTCTGCCCCCACCAACACAAACATGTCTCTCACATGCCAAGAAAACATCTACATATTAACCTTCTCAATCACCATCAACAGAATCACTGATCCCTTCTGAAAGCTGAATTTAGTCAAGAAATTAAATACTTTTCTCTCAAGATTTTTTTTAAGATGGGTTGTTAATTGTGTTTACATGAAATCTTCAAATGAATGAGTCAAGTGTGCTTAGCAGTTATCCTCTGTAACTGCTAAGACAGGCTGGAAAGCAAATGATACCCTGGATAGAGCAGGTGATTTTATTTTTGAATACTTCATTTTCTTACAAATTAAAATGTATTTCTTTTATCTTCCCCATTGTGGAAGTCTTAACGCCCGAGAGCAATACCTGGAAAGCAAATTGCAGGGAGCTGACTCGCAGAGACTGCTGAGCTGCATGTTTACAAAGTCAGGAAGTAAGACTCACTGTCTCCAGATGCATCTCCACACAGATCCCCACACCAAGACGTCCCACATGCCTCTCAGATCAGCTTCCCGGAAGGTCAGGTGCAGTGCCTTTTCTAGCGCCCTAAGGTGCCATGGCTGCATTAATTATTTTTCGGATTCTGTGCAGATGTCTTCATCACCAATTTTGTTAAAAAACTCAAACCCAGTGATGGAGCATCCTCCACAGACCTTTTCTTCCTTTGGAGTTTTCATCAGCAACATCTTCCCTTCCAGTATCCAAGGAAGAGGTGTACTTCCTCCCTCCTGAGCCAAACCCTTCCCTCAGATTAGGATGTCCTACTCTTTTTCATTGGTCCCCTCTGCCCTGCCTATAAAAATACTTAAGTTGCTGACATCTTTTTTGAGATGGAGTCACTATTACCCAGGCTGGAGTGCAGTGACACAATCTCACCTCACTGCAACCTCCACTCACTTCAACCTCTGCCTCCCAGGTTCAAGTGATTCTCCTACCACAGCCTCCTGAGTGGCTGGGATTACAGGTGTGCACCACCAAAACCAGCTAATTTTTTTTTCATTATCACCATTTTGGTCAGGCTGGTCTCAAACTCCTGACCTCAGGTGATCTGCCCCCCTTGGCTTTTCAAAGTGCTGGGATTATTGGCATGAGCCACCATGCCTGGCCAGTTGCTGACATCTTTAACAAATAAAGTCAGTCCTCCTTCCCCTTGATCCTGTTGCCCTGGAAAGCTACTGTATTATTCTAGTCTGTTTGAGCTGATATAAGAGAATATCATAGACTGGGTGGCTTATAAACCACAGAAATTTATTTCTCACATTTCTGAGGGCTGAAAGCCCAAGGTCAAGGTTCAGGAAGGCGGTTTGTTGTCTGGGGAAGCCCCGCTTCCTGATTCCTAGATGGTGCCTGTTTGCTGTGTTCTCAGGTGGTAGAAGATGTAAGAGAGCACGCTAGGGCCTCTTTTACCAGGCACTAATCCGATTCATGAGGACTCCTCCCTCGATAGTAATCACCTCACAAAGTCCTCAACTCCGATACCATTACATTGGGTATTAGGATTCAACATAAATTTTGAGGGAGACATTCAGTCTATAGCATACACTATCCCTCTTTTTCCTTTCAGTGCCATCCCAGCCTTTTGAAGGTCTGGGCTCCACATTTCACTTCTGGTCATCGGTGAATGACTCAGTAGTCTCTGTTACGCCAGGTACCTTTAATGAGTGGAGGTCCTACCACGAGCTGTGGGACCTTGCCCTCCCTAAGTGCTAGGATTACAGGCATAAGACACTGTGCCCAGCCTTAATATTACAGAGTTTAGCTCTTATTGCCCAGGCTGGAGTGCAATGGTGCGATCTTGGCTCACGGCAACCTCCACCTCCCGGGTTCAAGTGATTTTCCTGCCTCAGCCTCCCAAGTAGCTGGGACTAGAGGCATGTACCACCACGCCCAGATAATTTTTTTGCATTTTAGTAGAGATGGGGTTTTACCATGTTGGTCAGGTTGGCCTCAAACTCCTGACCTTAGGTGATCTACCCGCCATGGCCTCCGAAAGTGCTGGGATTACAGGAGGGTTGGGCTGTGGGTAAAGACAGCTGAAGCCAGAATGTTCGTGAGCTGATTATTGTTGAAGCTGGGTGTCAGTACATAGGGTTCATTCTGCATTCTCTAGCTGTTATAGACAGAAATTCCCATAATAATTGATTTTAAAAGAAATCAGCCAGGCAAAGTGGCTCATGCCTGTGATTCCTGCAATTTGGGAGATGAAAGTGGAAGGATGGCTTGGGGCCAGGAGTTTGAGACCAGCCCAGGCAACACAGGAAGACCCTGTCTCTACAAAAAAATCAAAAAATTAGCCGGGCGTGGTGGTGCACACCTGTAGTCCCAGCTACTTTGGAGACTGAAGTGGGAGGAACATTTGAGCCCAGGAGTTTGAGGTTGCAGTGAGCTATGACCGCACCATTGCACTCCAGCCTGGGTGACAAAGAGAGACCCTCTCTCTAAAAAATAATTTTTTAAAGATATTTAATTAATTAATTAATTTACATATCTGAAGATGGAGTTTCACTCTGTCGTCCAGGCTGTAATGTAGTGGCACGATCTCGGCTCACTGCATCTCCTGGGTTCAAGCAATTCTCCTACCTGAGCCTCCTACGTAGCTGGGATTACAGGTGTGGGCCACCACACCCAGCTAATTTTTGTATTTTTATTAAGAGACATGATTACGCCATATTGGCCAGGCTGGTCTCAAAATCCTGAACTCAAGTGCTCCACCTGCCTCAGCCTCCCAAAGTGTGAGACTCCAGGCATGAGCCACCATGCCAACCTGTTATATAAATTTTCTTTTTTAAAAGGGTTCTGGTTGGGTCAGTTGATGGGCCCCAGGTCCCTTGAGTCTCATATCTACTTCCACTGCATGGCAGCAGTTTCTGTTCCTTCCCTGTTCCCCAGGAGTAGGAGTGAGCACATCTCTCCTTCCCTGCCCAGGTCCTCTGGCCCCACCTTGCCTCCTCCAAAGGCCACCCTCCTGGCAAGCCCACCCCAGTGCCTGGGATCTAGGGGAGGAGAGGGAGGTGGGTGTGGTCTTGCCTGCAGCGTAGAGATGATGCCAATGGCCACCTGAAGCACAGCACTCATGGTGACTGACACTTCAAACAAAGCTTTCCTGTCCTCCTGGGAGATACATGGCAGGAGGTGAGGGCTTAGCAGCCCCTTGGCACCAAGGGTCCCCACAGCCCCACCCCACACTGAGGCATCCCCAATGCCTTCCATGGGAAGAATACTCAGTACCCAAAGGAAGGGCTGAGAGCTCCAAAAGCAGCCCCAGATGGGGCTGAGTGCACAGGATGGGAGTAGGTACGGCAATCCTGGGGGCCCCTGCCTGGGTGTGCCAGAGCCCCAGGAACTGGCACGTGGCGTGTAGGCAGGCAGGCCTCCCCCAGACACCGTCTCCAGCCTCGCACCTGTAGGTCTTTGTTGCAGGTGCTGGCAAGTCCCTTGCGGGTCATCAGGAGCATGGCATGTTGCAAGAAGAGGGAGGCACAGGGGCTGGACCTAGAATCCTGCCCCCTGGGGACCTCACATCCACCCTTCCTTTCTCCCTGCCCTGCTCACCAGCCCAAAGACACACCCCGCCTTGCTCTAGATCAGCTCCAAGCTGTTGGGGTTTTTCTTCTGGGGCATCAAGCTGCTTCTGGTGCTGTGGACAGAGATGCAGGCACTGAAGGGGCTGGGCCCTTGGCTGGTCCAGCAGCTCACTGGCCAGGTCTGGCGAAGGGCAGGGAGGAAGGAAGCCATGCCTAAGGGGGGTGGGGAACACACAGGTGGGGAGGGGCAGGTGGAAGTGGCAGCTCGGGGCTTACCTGTAGGTATCTGAGAGTTACATGAAGCTGAATTCCTTGGTGCCGTAGCGGATGAGGTCCCTGGCCATCCTGCTGAGATGGGTCATGCAGAATGAAGCCCAGAATAGGAACTCAGCTGGGAGAAAGAAAAGGTTCCCAGTCACCAGACCTCTCCGGTACTCACCCAGCCTGACCATACAGGGAATAAGAGGAGATTAGGTGGTGGGGGGGACCTGCTTAAATTTTCATTTTTTTTCAGGCTGAGTCTGTTCTGTTGCCAGGCTGGAGTGCAGTGGTGAGATCTCGGCTCACTGCAGTCTCCACCTCCCAGGTTCTAGCAATTCTCCTGCTTCAGCCTCCTGAGTAGGTGGCATCATGGCCAGCTAATTTTTCTATTTTTATTAGAGACGGGATTTCACCATGTTGGCCAGGGTGGTCTTGGTCTCTTGACCTTGTGATCCACCGGCCTTGGCCTCCCAAAGTTCTCGATTAGAGGTGTGAGCCACTGTGCCCAACCTAAATTTTCATTTTGAGTAAAGATGGGGTCTTGCTATGGTGCCCAAGCTGGCCTAAAACACCTGGGCTTAAGCAGTCTTCCTGCCTTGGCCTACCAAAGTGCTGGAATTACAAATGTGGGCCACTGCACCTAGCCTGTTTTTTGTTATTGTTGTCGTTTTAAATAAACAAGCTTTGGCTGCGTGTGATGGCTCACTCCTGTAATCCCAGCACTTTGGGAGGCCAAGGTGGGCAGATCATGAAGTCAGGAGATTCAGACCATCTTGGCCAACATGGTGAAATCCCATCTCTACTAAAAATACAAAAATATTACCTGAGTGTGGTGGCGTGCACCAGTAGTCCCAGCTACTTGGGAGGCTGAGCCAGAATCACTTGAACCCAGGAGGCGAAGGTTGCAGTGAGCCGAGATCATACCACTGCACTCAAGCCTGGCAACAGAGCAAAACAAAACAAAAAACAAGATAAACCAGCCTTACTGAGGTATCATTCACATACAATCTACCCATTTATTTATTTTTATTTTATTTTATTTTTGGAGATAAAGTTTCACTCGTGTCGCCCAGGCTGGAGTGTACCGGTGTGATCTTAGTTCACTGAAACCTTGGCCTCCTGGGTTCAAGCGATTCTCCTGCCTCAGCTTCCCAAGTAGCTACAGGCACCCACCATCACACCCAGTTAACTTTTGTATTCTTAGTAGAAATGGGGTTTCACCATGTTGGTCAGTGCTGGGATTATAGGTGTGAGCCACGGTGCCCCGCCCAATTTACTTATTTAAAGTTTACACTTTAGTTTACAATCATCACCACAAGCAGTCTGACCATACAGGGGTAGGAGAAGACTGGAGAGAAGCCGGGCTGGGGGACAGAAGTGAGGCACAGGGCAGGGGACTGGCTCCTCCAGACTCACCCACGAAGTCACGCTCACTGGTGATATCCATGCTGAAAATAGTGATGGCCCCAAAGTTGAGTTCCGGGGGTTGGGGGAAGCAGGGCTGGGCTGGACCACAGGGAGTAGCCTCCTCTCCCCCAACCAGGTTGCCTGACCCCTCTCCATGGAAAGAGGATCAGGGCGGGGTGGGAGCTGGGGGGAGGGATCTTTTGTACAGTCTCAGGAGGGAGGTAGGAGCCCTGAGTCTCTCAGTACCAGGCACCCCTGCCATGGGTGACCTCTGGCCTGGATAAGCTCAGCGCCCATAGGCAATGAATGATGGTTTCACCAGAGGCCACAGGCCCCTTCCCTCTGGTGTGTCTGCGTGTCCTGGCAGGTGCTGAGTGTGACTCTCCCTAGGGAGGAGGGGCAGGGTATCTGACCTGCTCAGAGCAGTTCTCCGTCCACACCCAGGAGATTGCCCGACATGGCCCCGCTGCAGGGACAGGGATTCATGGTGACCAATGCTCCTGTCAGGCAGCCCTGACAGACAGACAGACAGACACAAACACACACAGAAGAGAACAAAATCCTAGTTGCCAGCACAACCGCCTGGAGCTCAGCCTCTTCCCTGGCCCAGTTGCCTTGGGTGCACAACACTTGTCCCCTAATGCCCCTAGAACACTTATTCCCAAGCACTGGATAGCCTTGGGTGCAGGACCCTTGTCTCCTGACACATGTCCCCATATGTCAGGCTGAGGGCAGTGGGCTGGACACACTAGGAGCCTCACTGAAGAGCTCCAGCCCTGCTCAGACACATTCACTGGCTTGGACATCCCCACCTTAGCAAGAGCTGGGGCTCCATGCAGGGTCCCCCTCTGAGCAGATAACCGGATTTTCTATCCCTCTCTGCCCTTCCCAGCTCATGTGTGAATCCCTAAGGCTATGCAGCAGCCACCCCCACCAGGCCCTTAGGGCATTGGAGCCTCACCCACCTCCCCAGGAGTAGGACACCGATCAGCTTCCACACGTCCAGCAGCCGCTCAGAGTCTAGGGTCAGCACCATGGCATGGTTGTGGGAAGCCAGGGGCAGGAGGGTCAGGGCAGCCAGGGTCCTGCCCTCCAGCATGGCCCCTGTACCTCATCCAGCTCACCTCAGAAACCAGCAGCTCCAGTGAAGGGGCTGGGCCCTCCGCAGGTGGGTGTACCCTGGGAAGAGGACGTCATGTTCCCTGTGGGAGAGGAGGAGCAGGGGCTCGGGTGGAGGCCGGGTCAAGTCCTCCCGGTGACACTGGGACCCTGCAGAACTGGGTCACTCCTGGGAAGAAGTGTTGCCCTGCAGCACTGCACCTGAATGAGGGATCCAGGATCTCCCAGGGACAAATTGCTCTCAAGGGAAAAAGGATGAAATGGGGCCGTGTGAACCACGGACTGGGCCTAAGCTGTGGGGCTCCTGGGGTGAGGCTTTGCCAGGAACACCGAAAGCCTGAGCCTCTGTCACTCAGCATCTCCCAGCGGGGGCTAGAACAGGGGAGGAGGCCCATGTTGGGTATGACCTGGTATGACTTGGGGGGTTTCGTTTGAGGACCTCAGAAATAGCCAGGGCTCATAAAGAGCTGCTCAGAGCAAGCGGGATGCCCTGCCCCTCATTCAAGTTACTAATTTTTTTGTATTTTTAGTATAAACAAGGTTTGACTATGTTGGCCAGGCTGGCCTCGAACTCCTGACCTCAGATGATCCACCCATCTCAGCCTCCTGAAGTGCTGGGAATACAGGCATGAGCCACTTCACCCAGCCTGTTGTTGTTTTAAATAAACCAATTTTGCTAAGATATCATTCACATACAATTTACCCATTTGAAGTTTACACTTTAGTGTACATCCATCACCAATTTTAGAACATTTTCGTCACCCCCTAAAGAAATTCTGTACTCAAGGCCAGGCACGGCGGCTCAAGCCTATAATCCCAGCACTTTGGGATGCCAAAAGGGTAGGATCACTTGAGGCCGGGAGTTCAACCAGACTGGGCCACATAGTGAGAACCCATTACTACAAAAAATGTAAAAACTTCGCAGGGTGTGGTGCACACCTGTGGTCTTATCTACTCAGAAAGCTGAGGTGGGAGGATCATTTGAGTTCAGGAGTTTGAGGCTACAGTGAGCTATTACTGAGCCACTGCACTTCAGCCTAGGTGACAGAGCAAGAGCTCGTCTCTAAAGACAATTTAAAAAGAAAAAATGTGGCAGGGCACGGTGGCTCAAGCCTGTAATCCCAGCACTTTGGGAGGCCAACGTGGGTGGACCACAAGATCAGGAGATTGAGAACACCTTGGCCAACACGGTAATCCCCTGTCTCTACTAAAAAATACAGAAATTAGCTGGGCGTGACACGTACCTGTAGTCCTAGCTACTGTTGAGGCTGAGGCAGGAGAATTGCTTGAATCCTGGAGGCAGAGGTTGCACTGAGCCAAGTGCTACTGCACTTCAGCCTGGGTGACAAGAGCAAAACTCTGTCTCAAAAAAAAAACAGTTAAAAATTTAAAATTTAGGTCTGCGCAGTGGCTTATACCTGTAATATCAGCACTTTGGCAGGCCAAAGCAGGTAGATCACCTGAGCTCAAGAGTTCAAGAGACCAGCCTGGCCAACATGGTAAAACCCATCTCTATTGAAAAAAAAATACAAAAATTAGCTGCATGTGGTGGCACACACCTGTAATCCCAGCTACTTGGGAGGCTGAGGCACGAGAATCACTTGAACCAGGGAGGCAAAGTTTGCAGGTAGGAGAGATTGCACCACTGCACTCCAGACTAAGCGACAGAGCAATACCTTGTCTCAAAAAAAAAAAAAAAAAAAAAAAGTAAATTAAAGAAACCCTGAACTCAGTAGCAGACACTCCCTGTTCCTCCTAGCAGCCTTGCCCCACCTCCATGGTAACAATTTGTGTGCCCTTATTTCCCTCCAAGTCTGAGAAACAGGGATCACAGGGAGTTGACGAAGAGGAGGGGTTTCTGACAACACGTGGAGACTCCTCAGCAGCTCCTCCTCCCAAGTAGCTATGATTACAAGTGGACACCACCATGTCTGGCTAATTTTTGTATTTTTAGTAGAGACAGGGTTTTACCATGTTGGCCAGGCTGGTCTCAAACTCCTGACTTCAGGTGATCCACCAGCCTCTGCCTCCCAAAGTGCTGGGATTACAGTCATGAGCCACCACACCAGGCCCCACAAAAGGTGAGTCTTCCCTGCCTGCTGAGCTAGACTGGCATGGGAGCATTGGGGCCTGCAGGAAATGCCCCACTCCTGGCTGCTCTGCCTCCATCCCGGAGTTCTGCAATACCCCTGTCCCCCAGGGCCTGGCACCCCCACCCTGTTCACCCCTGCCACTTAGTCTGCTGTTCAGGCTGCCATCACACCTCTCTCTGCCCCCTAGGTGTCCTAGATATATGGGAACTCATATCTCTGTTGGATGCACCATGGTCCTGATGAGCTCCCAGAGGAGGCCGGAGAGCATGGAGCCGCATCCATAGTCTAAGGTCCATGACCACCTGTGCAAGCAGGAGGTGACGCTCAGGGAGGCCGACGAGCTGATTCCCTGGGGAGCCAGGACCCTGCTGAGCTCTGACTGCCCCCTGGGCTCCCCAAGGCTGGGACAGCATGGAGGAGTGAGATGGAGGGGCTAGAGGCACCTGGTCATTCTCGCTGCATCCCGTGTGCAGCTTCCCAGCAGTTTGCCAATGAGCTCTTGGAGGTGAAGGGAGGCCCAGGGTCACAGTCTATATGCCCAGAGGAGTCAATCCAGGCAGGGCAGCGTTCATCAGCCCTGCCAACCTCCCTCTCTACCCCAGGGCCCCGGGTCTTGCCTAAATCTCTCACCATTTCTGCTTAGCCCTTTTTTTTTTTCTCCAATTTTTTGTAGTTATGGAAACTTGTTATCTTGCCCAGGCTGGTCTCAAACTCTTGGCCTCAAGTGATCCTCCCACGTCAGCCTCCCCAAGTGCTAGGATTATAGGCATGAGCCACCACAACTGGCCCATGTCCTGAGGTCTCCACTGCTGTCTGCCAATGGCGAAGTAAACAGAATGATGGTGCTAATGCTCAAAGTGGCCCAGGGCCAGGTGGAAACTGGAGGCCAGGAAAGCAGTGGGGCTGCAAGCGTCGTACCTTCAGGTGGCACTCGCTGGCTGTGTGGATGTCCTCATCATTGGGACTGAGTCTGAAGGTGCCCAGGGCCCACTTCTCAGTCACCTATAGCAGGTGGCAGCAATGCTGGGGGTCAGGTGAGCAGACATCAGGAGCCAGGAGAGCCCCTGCCCTGGTCCCACCCTATCCCTCATAGCTGAATGTCCCTGTCCAGGAGCTGAGTCCTGGAAGCACACCCTGGGAGGGGGCATCTTGGGTGGGGACACCTTCACTCATGAGCCATGTGGGCATCAGGGGTCATTAAAGGATGGGGACAGGCAATCATCAAGGCACACAGTTAAGCAGCACTTGAGTATATAATTAGCTCAACATGAAACCACAGACTGGCAACACTTTATTATTTGCTCAGGGATTTGGTGGGAGCCTGGGGCCTTGGGCCTCGAGGAGTACCTGGTAAGCTGCCTGTTCCTTGAGCACGATGTGTCCCAGGGGGAGTTGGAGTGAGGGCAGCTCCATGGGCAAGGGACAGGATTGCCACCCTAAGCTGTGTGACCTTAGGCAAGACCCCTCTTCTCCAAGCCAGGTCAACCACACAGGTGATTTTGGGAGAGAATGCCCGCTCGGACAGTCTGGATTTTAGCTTCGTAGGTGGTTGGGAACCTGTGAGGTTTAGAGATGCTGAGAGAACCTTTTTCCTGCGAGAGTTTTCCAAACAGGAAACAAACAGAGCAACCCTGGGCCCCGCTGAGAAAGGATCCTATCGGAAGCCCTCACCACTGTTTTGCTCCACGCTGGTGGTGATGGTGATGTCATCGATGCAGTTGATGGGTGTCGTGAACAGACGCTCAGACCACTATAGTCCCGCTGAACTGAAGTCAAAGTCTGTGTTCTGGACAAAGTAACCCTTGGGATATCTAGGGTGGGAGAATTGTGGTTTGCTGGACCCTTGCTGTGGGTTGTTTAAACTAAGCTCATATGTCTGTGGCCTCCCCAGATCCAGGCCCCTCCACTCTGCGAAGGCAAACCTGTCCCTAGCAGGAAGACCATGGGGTGGGGCGGGAAGGTGCAGGTGTGTGGTGGAGGCAGGATGGTACCCACTTGCAGGTGTCAGTCATGTAGCGGATGATCCCTGGTGATCGAGTGGAGGGAGTGTGTTGTTGATGGCAATAGTGATGGGGAGGCGGGAGGGCAGGGGCCCCACCTGGACCAGGCTGCTGATGTTGGCCTTGAAGGGGAGGTAACCCCCATGCTCTAGCGCATCGACCACGTTCACCCACTGCAGACACTGGAGATATGGGGAGGGGGTGGCAGGTCAGCATGTGAGGAGGGGCCCTGCTATCAGGCACTCCCTCATAACCTGCAGCATAGAGCTGAGGCCTGCCAGCCAGATGGGAAGAATGGCATCCCAATGGGGTAGGGTAGGCCACCTATCCCCGTACACAGGGCACAGCCTCCAGGGCAGAGCAAGGAAGGGCCCCCCACCATCCCATCCCAGGCACCAGGCTGTGGGGGGCACCTGGGACTCCCATGCTGTTCAGCAGCCACGCCCACCCACCTGCCCTACCTGTTCCTGGCTGCACTCACCACAATGGCATTGGAGTGGGCACTACCAATCCTCAGCACCACTCTTGTGTGCAGGTCCTGGGTCCACCACTCCGGCAGGGTCACTTCCCGTTTGTACCACACCCAGCTGACAAAATGCCACAGCTGCCAGTCCTGGCAGATGTTCTTGAGGCTGGAGAGAACCTGCATGTCCAGGGTGGGTCCAGACTGTGGAGGGAAGGGCAGAGCTTAGCTCCTAGGCCCCCAAACAGGTCTGGGGCCAAGGTACATTCCTGCCTTGGCAGAATGACCTCAGGATGTCTAAACTGTCCCCTCCTCCCCATCCCCGGGTCCAGCTCTGTGCCGCGCAAGCCGCTCTGGCCTGACTAGGGGGAGGAGTGTCTGGGTGGCTCATGCCTGTAATCAGTGCTTTGGAAGGTCAACATAAAATGATGGCTTGAGGCCAGGAGTTCAAGACCAGCCTGGGCAAAGAAGTGAGACCCTATATCTAAAAAAAAATTTTTTTTTTTTTAAATTAACCAGGCGTGGAGGCCCCAGCTAACTTGCAAGGCTGCGGCGGGAGGATCGCTTGAGCTCGGAAGTTAGGATTGCACCACTGCGCTCCAGCCTGGGCAACATGGCCAAGCCCAGTCTCAAAAAATGTTTTAAAAATTAAAAATAAACATAAAATAAAAAAGGACACTGCCCGGGTTCAGCCTTCGCCTAGGGAGGGGGCTCGGCAGGGGCACTTCCCGCTCCTCCCGCCTCCTCCCCCGCGGTCCTCCTGGGTCCCCTCCGTGCCCCACTCCCCCAACCCCGTGCTCCAATCCTGTTCTGCTGGGTTGCAGTGAGCTGAGATCATGCCACTGTATTCCAGCCTGGGTGACAGAGTGAAACTCCAACTCAACTCATAAATAAAGGGAGAAACATATATTTCTCTAAATATGTATGATGTTTATATATGTTATATGAAAATGACATATTTCTATTTATAAATCTACATATTTAATACATTGATTCATTAAATGTATATTTTATATACATTATATATACACAAATAAAAAGGAATTTATTTCTTTGCTGTTCTGACACTTCCCTGGTCTTCTTTTCCCTGTTGGTTCTGGTCTGGTCTCCGATTCCTGGAGGTAGCCAGCCTCTAAATCCATGGAATTTCTTGAATGATAGGTGTGTCTGTTACTCATGGTGGCTGCCCCAGGGTCACACCTGAGTGCATGCTAACCAGATGACTTGGCCAGGGGGCCAACCACACCAGAAAGACCAACCATGTGATTTGAAGGTTGCGACTTTGAGCCACATGATGTCAGCCCGACCTCCAGAAAGGAACTGGGGGGCTGGAGATGGACTCAACTGCCTGGCCAATGATTGCATCAAACCGCCTGATGTAATAAAACCCCTGGACATAGAAGCCAGGGTGACCTTCCCTGGTTGGTGATACACATCAGTGTGCTGAGACGATGATGCATCCTGAGGACGCAGAAATGTCATCTTCAGGACCCTCTCGGAGTTTATACTATGTGTCTCTGCTTTTGGCTGGTGTCAACTTTTGTCAGTTTTTCTTACATAAAACTGTAATGAAAATGTGCTTGGCCGGGCACAGTAGCTCATGCCTGTAATCCCAGCACTTTGGAAAGTTGAGGCAGGCAGATCACCTGTGTTTGGAAGTTCGAGACCAACCTGGCCAACCCAGTGAAACCCTCTCTACCAAAAATACAAAAATTAGCCAGGTATGATGGCGTCCACCTGTAATCCCAGCTACTCGGGAGACTGAGGCAATAGAATCGCTTGAACCTGGGAGTCAGAGGTTGCAGTAAACTGAGATTGTGCCATTGCACTTTTGCTTAACAGAGTGAGACTTCATCTCAAAAAAAAAGTATCTTGCTTTTCTGAATTCTTTGAGTTGTTACAGAGAAATTATCAAACCTGAGGACACTGTGAGAACCTTTGAATTTGTAGCCAGTTGGTGAGAAGTACATGTGGTCTAAGGACACCCAAACTTGCAGCTTGCATCTAAAGTGTGGGCAGCCTAATGGGGGCTTGTGGCCTTAACCTGTGGCATTTGACATTAACAACAGGGAGTTGACATCAGAATTGTGTCACACAGGCCAGCTGTCATGGCTCCTGCTTGTAATCCCAGCACTTTGGGAGGCAAGGTAAGAGGGTCACTTGAGCTTGAGTCTGAGGCTACAGTGAGCTATGACCACACCACTGCATCCCAGCCTGGGTGACAGAGCAAGACCCCAACTCCAAAAATAAAAAATAAAACAAAAAAGAATTGCATGGCATAGTGCCTGTCTTTAATGGCTCAAATGTTGCAGGAACTTTCTTTCCTTCTTTTTTTTTTTGGAAGACAGAGTCTCGCTCTGACACCCAGGCTGAAGTGCAGTGGCACAATCTCTGCTCGACTGCTACCTCCAATTTCCAGGATCAAGTGATTTTCCTGCCTCAGCCTCCCGAATGGCTAGGACTACAGGCGGGCACCACCATCCCCCACTAATTTTTCTGTTTTTAATAGAGATGGGGTTTCACCATGTTGGCCAGGCTGGTCTGGAACTCCTGCTGGAATCACAGGTGTGAGCCACTTTGGAAACGAAAAAATAAAAACCTAAAGTTTTTTTACCACCTGGTTTTATTCTCTCAATATCTTTCCCTCATTTCCTGCTTTAAAACTCTAGCTTAGGGGCTGGGCATGGTAGTTTATGCCTGTAATCCCAACAATTTGAAAGGCCAGTGTGGGTGGATCACTTGAGGTCAGGAGTTTGAGATCAGCCTGGCTAATATGGTGTAACCCTGTCTCTACTAAAAATACAAACATTACCTCAGCGTGGTGGCACACACCTGTAGTCCCAGCTTCTTGGGACGCTGTGGCAGAAGAATGGTTAGAACACAGGTGGTGGAGGTTGCAGTAAGCCAAGATTGCACTACTGCACTCGAGCCTGAACAACAGAGCGAGACTCCGTCTCAAAAAAAACCAAAACAAACAAACAAAAACCTCTAGCATGGGATTGGCCTCTATTTTTTTTTCTTTTTAAAAATATTTTTAAAAAATAGATGTAGATGCTATGTTATCCTGGCTGGTCTCAAACTCCTGGTGTCAAGTGATCCTCCTGCCATGACTTTAAAAGTGCTGGGATTATAGGTGTGAGCATTGCACCCAGCTTTATGTTTTTTTCTACATGAAAAATAATACAGGATTATCTTCCAGAGCTAATAAATATGTTCAAATAACCACAACCCCATTAAGGAAAAAAGTCACTTGATAGCAAATAAGCAATCCAGAGCAATATGATCATACTCTGTAAAGGTGAAAAAACTTCATCTTTATTACATGTCCCCAAGACATGCACTGCACTGTTCTCTTGAAAACACACAGTGCATGTCCTCCTTTAAAACACGCATCCTCTTTTTTTTTTTTTAAGGAAGGAATTAACTATTTATTAAAAGACACTGTGAGACAAATCTCTTAGCTCTTAAAGTCTGTTCTGCTACAATATGAGACTCTCAAATGTGAATTAGCTGACACACATTTGGTAAAACGTGAACTATGTCAGTGTAATGTCAAAATTACATTAATGTATTCATGTTTTTTTTTTTTTCACAGTGTTAGTTTTTGCATCAGGCTCAGCGTATGTGTAGGATGCGAGCATAGAGCATAGCTGACTGAGCAAGTGAGGAAGCAGTACAATTCTGAACCCAGTGTCCAGAGTCCTCACATCTCTCCTCAGGGCTTGTCACATACATCCTCTTTAAAGTAACATATAAACATGTCAATATGAGGTAAAAAATCACATCTGAATTCTCACATTTCAAAAACATACACTTAACATCAAATGAAAATTTATTTTTACAGGAATTTAGGGGAACTACCACGTAGCTATAAAGGTAATAGATATGTTAAGTATCATAGAAAAAAAGTGTCATTCCTTCAGCACCACATGTAATAATATATACAAAGATTTAAAGATAAAAGACTTAGGATAAAAAGAATCCTCTCTTAAAAAAGAAAACAAAATTATATTTATGTGTATATAACAGCTATAATACCCAACATGCAACTTTATAGGAACAATATCTTTTCAAAATACCAGGATTTCCAAATGATTTAAAATAAATATAGTAAGAATTCTATGCCCACCTTTTCAAAATAAACCAATAAAATGTATAGTATATATTAGACCTATTAATATAGACCTAAGATATGTTAAAAATCACAACTAGATTCTCACAATTCAGTAACAAACATGAAACAGCAAATAAAAATTTCTAGTACAAGAATTTATGAGAACTACCTAACAGATATAAATATACTAGATTATTATCTAAGCATCATAGATAAGAGTGTTTACTTAAGGAGCACATCTAATAATAGATAATAAAAGATTTAGGATAAACAAAATTATTTATTAAAAATGGAAAGAAAATTATACTTATGTATATGTAACAGCTATAACTCTCATCAAAAAACTCTACAGGAACAGCATGTCTTCAAAAGTATAACACTTTCCAAACTATCTGAAATAAATGTACTCATAATTCAATGGCCAACATTTTCCAAACAAACCAACAAAATGCATAGTACGCATGAAGCTATCTGTTACAATCCTGTGGCACTCATATTTTACAAATAATTCTGTGCCAATCTGAGCACCTGCACTGTGCCTTCAAATGCTCCCGGACTATGGCAACCAAGTCCATAGGAAGCAGGACCTCCAAGTTCCACCCCAGAGAGGTTGAATACAGCAATCTAAAAAGGGAGGTAGTGCCGCAGGAAGGGGTGGAACAAGAAACACCGCTGGTTTCTCACTGTCCTACATGGACGCCCAGAAGTACCTCCCACCTACCACTCCTAGGAGGACAGCATGATCACTCTATTCAGCTCCTTCTAGAACAGTCCAGGTTCTTCTAGGTTCTTCCAGATGATCTGCACAAATGGTTCCTCTCTTCCTTCCCAGTGTCTTCCATTAGCATTGGAATAAGCTTCCTGCTGAAAATCTGCATCTCCCCTGGGCCCAGTGTTCTGGAAGTGAGAGCGAGGATGTCACACTTCAAGGAGGCAGTTTTCTAGACAGGTAGGTTATTCACTTCCCACATTAATACACCCAAGGCCAGCCCCAGTGATCTGCTTCATAGCCATGACTTTGGGTGGGTCTGCCCAGAGAGTAGAGCACCCTCAGAGAATGTGGCTTTGGACTTCATTGCACCTGGGGCCTTTTGTGTCACTTAAGATCTAAACTTGTAACCATGCTAGCTGTGTTTCTCATATGACAACATCACAAACCACCAGTCCAGAAGCCTGATCTGTAATCCCACTTCCTAATGGTTAAGTCTCATGCTGGGTCCTCAACGCGGTTAGCTGCACAAGACATAAACCAAGTCTTGCCTCAGCGTCCGGAGCAGCTGGGATTACAGGTGCACATCACTGTGCGTGGCTAATTTTTGTACTTTTGTAGTAGAGACAGGGTTTCGACATGTTGGCCAGGCTGGTCTCGATCTCCTGACCTCAGGCTGAGATCTGCCCACCTCAGCCTCCCAAAGTGCTGGAATTATAGGCGTGAGTCTGCACCTGGCCTGAGTTTGTTTTTAGATAAAACAGTCTAAAAACACCATGGCATAATGCTATCTTTTCAATACAGAGTAAGGAGGACAAATAGGTGAAATAATAAATGAAAGATTGGAATCCCACTCCCCCCCCGCGCTGTCCCAAGGTGTTGGACATTGATGAATAGGAGGAAGCAAGCCACTCACAGGGCCAGGAAGAAATGAATATGTTGGTACTGCCAGGAGAAGAGGCTGGCACGGCTAACATATGCTATGACCATAGCTAGCAGGTACTGAAAGGAACACAGAGAGAGAGGTCACATCTTGGAAGAGGAAGATCCTGGAGATAGGGCAATGGGGGGCTGGGGAGGGGTTGTCTATCAGAGGGACCTCAGTGTTGGGGTGACTGTGCTTATTCGGAATCTGTGGGGTAGAGGGGTATTTGATGGTGGGATGCAAGTCTGAGGAGCCAGAGGAAGGGATGTGGGTGATGTGCCCAGGATGGTGAGCTCCAATGGGATCTTTGCAGGGAGCGTGTCTACATTGGCTGGCATCAGGAGGGTCTTTTCTGTGCCAGGCAGAGAACTTTCCCAAAGTGCTAGGAGTAGAGAGGCCAGGAGCTTCAGGGCTGCGGCCAGACTGCAGCCCAGGGCTCAGATCTCAAAGGACCTGTAGGAGAGGGAGGGGCCGCTCAGTCACTCTGCAAGAGACCAGCAGAGATCCAACGGAAATGCTGATAAATCATCAAAAGACCAGGAATAGCCAGGAGTATTGGCTCAAGCCTGTGACCCCAGTACTTTGACAGGCGGAGACAGGAGGATCAAGTGAGCCCAACAGTTCAAGAACAACCTGGGCAACACAGCAGGCCCCTCTTTCTACAAAAATTACAGAAATTAGTGGAGCAAGGTGACCTGTGCCTGTAGTCTCAGCTATTCAGGAGGCGGAGGCAGGAGGATTGCTTGAGCCCAGGAAATTAAAGGCTGCCGTGAGCTATGATCATGCCACTGCACTCTATTCTGGGGAGCAAAGCAAGATTCTGTCTCAAAAAAAAAATGGTGGGCACCAAAACTGAAGACCTTGGGAGGTGGCCGGGCACAGTGGCTCACATCTGTAATCCCAGCACTTTGGGAGGGTAAGGCGGGCAGATCACCTGAGGTCAGTTGTTCAAGACCAGCCTGGCCAGCAGAGGAAAACCCTCTCTCTACTAAAAACACAAAAATTAGCCAGGTGTGGCGGTGCACACCTGTAATCCCAGCTACTTTGGAGGCTGAGACAGAGAATCATTTCAACCCTGGAGGTGGAGGCTGCAGTGAGTCAATTTCATGACACTGCCCTCCAGCTTTCCAGCCTGGGCAACAGAGCAAGACTCTATCTCAGGAAAAAAAAAACACTGTGGAGGTGGAGCATCAGGTGGGTGATGGTGAAGGGAGAGAGAGGGGAACTGTGGGTGTGGAGGCTGCGCCCTCTCCCTGGCTATGTGTTGGAACAGAAACACAGTTACCTGGAGAACAACCTTACCTTGTCCGACACCCTCAGATCTTTGTCCCAGGCCAGGAATCTTTTAACGACAGGATCCTCTGTGATTAGAGAGCATGCTAGTGTGAGAAGCAGAACAGTTTCCCTGGGAGCAACAGGACAGCGAGGAGAAGTGCGCCTCCCTGGGGAAAGCCTCAGGATGGTGGCTTGGGTGAGGTGGATGGGACAGGAAAGAATGACTTTCACTGGGCAAGGGAGAGCTCCTGCTCTGAGGCTACCCTGAGAAGTGGCTGAAGGAGGCCCTGGGTGTGGGAATCTATGGGATGGAGAGCTGGGAAGAAGCCAGGATGCCCTCCCTGCAGACACACAGGGACAACTGCAGAGTCATAAAGTAATTCCAGTCATTTCCTCATGAGACGGTCACATCAGGGTGTGACCATGGCTTTGGTATCTCCCTCTAGGGATGGAGACAGTTAAGTTTAGAAAAGTCAGCAGAGGCAGGCCACATTGACTTACGACAGTAATCCCAGCACTTTGGGAGGCCGAGATGGGTAAATTACAAGGTCAGGAGTTTGGGACTAGCCTGGCCAACATGGTGAAACCCCATCTCTACTAAAGATACAAAAAATTAGCAGGGTGTGGTGGTATGTGGCTTCAATCCCAGCTATTCGGGAGGCTGGGGCAGGAGAATCGCTTGAACTCAGGAGGTGGAGGAGGCTGCAGTGAGCCGAGATTGTGCCATTGCACTCCAGCCTGGACAACAGGAAAAAACTTTGTCTCAAAAAAAAAAAAACAAAGTCAGCAAGAAACAGTAAGTTTCAGAGGGCACAGCTGAAACCTCTTTCTTTGATTTTGTTTTTATTTCAATTGATTGATTGATTGGAGATGGAGTCTCACTCTGTTGCCCAGGCTGGAATGCAATGGCATGATCTCAGCTCACCTGCAACCTCCACCTCCCAAGTTCAAGCAATTCTCCTGTCTCAGCCTCCTGAGTAGTGGGGATTACAGGCATGCACAGCCACTCCCAGTATTTTTTGCATTTTTAGTAGAGACAGGGTTTCACCATGTTGGTCAGGCTGGTCTCAAACTTCTGACCTCAGGTGATTCACCCACCTCGGCCTCCCAAAGTGCTCAGATTATAGGCATGATCTACTATGCCTGGCCTTGGTTTTTCTTCTGAGACAGGGTTTTGCTCTGTCATCCAGGCTGGAGTGCGGTGGTACAATCATAGCTCACTGCAGCCTCAAAGTCCTGAGTTCAAGCAATCCTCTTGCCTCAGCCTCCTAAAGTGCTGGGATCTCGGGCATAAGCCACGGCGCCTGGCCTGAAACCAAGCTTTCTTATCCCGATCAGACCTTCATCAAATCTAGCTGAATCCTCTATGGCCTCCTAAGCATCCCTCAGGAGTGATCACTTCTGAGTCCTCCTGCATGGAGAGCTCACCCACTAGGGGGGCACATTCTTCTCATGGGAAAAGTATGGTTATGGGAACTTTCCTCTTTTTGAAAAGAACAGGATTGGAGGTGCTCTCTGGGGTGTCCTCCTACCAAGCAGCCTGTTGAAGACCTCGTGGTGCTCAGGGAGCATGGGCGACACTAGCCGTCGCTTCAGCTTCACCTTGAGACCACACAGGGTCTCCACCACGCAGGTCTCCTCAGCATCAGGGACGAGCACCTTCTCTGGCTCCTCCTCTGATTCGTCCGACCAGTCCCTCTTCCATTTCCAGTACAGAAACCTAAGTGGGGGGTTGCGATCTACCCAAGGGGTTGAGTAAAAAAGAACAGGCCACCGTGTAATGCTTCTGCAACTGATCACCTTAAACCCTGAAACCAAACCCCAAACCACTCTCCATCCTCCCCAGCCCCGCAGACTGTTGGCTTCTGCAAGCCATCTTTCCGTCTTTCTCCTTTGTAAACCGCCATGTGCCTCTCCTTCTCCTCCCCATTCTTCCATCTCTCTGTCCACAGAATGCATCATTTCCTTTTCTGGTCCCGGCTTTCTGAGTCTCATTTTTTTTTTTTTCACTTTGTTGCCCAGGCTGGAGTGTAGTGGTGCAATCTCCTATCACTGCAACCTCCACCTCCCAAGTTCTAGTGATTCTCCTGCCTCAACCTCCCAAGTAGCTGGGATTACAGGTGCCCACCATAACACCCAGCTCATTGTTGTACTTTAGAGACAAGGTTTCACCACGTTGGCCAGGCTGGTCTCATACTCCTAGCCCTCAGGTGACCCTCATGCCTTGGCCTCCCAAAGACCTGGGGTTGGAGGTGTGAGCCACTGCACCTGGCCTGAGTCCCTCCTTGCTTCCCCCACACACTCCCTCAGTGCTCCTTCCTGATGACTGGGTTGGTCTCATTTCTTTTTCTGGTCCCTGGCTCTCTGCATTCCCCCTTTTTATCTTTTTTAAGACAGAATCTTGCTTTGTTGCCTAGGCTGGAATGTAGTGGTATGGTCTCGTATCACTGCATCCCAACCTCCATCTCCCGGGTTCTAGTGATTCTTCTGCCTCAGCCTCCCATGTCGTAGGATTATAGGTGCCTGCCATAATGCCCAGCTCATTCTTGTATTTTTAGTAGAGATGGGGTTTCACCGTGTTGGCCAGGCTGGTCTCAAACTCCTGGCCTCACGTGATCTGCCTCGGCCTCCCAAAGTGTTGGGATTATAAGTGTGAGCCACTGCGCCTGGCCGAGTCCCTCCTTTCTTCTCATATACCCTCCTCAAGTGCTCCTTCCTGACTTCTGGGCCCTTGCTTTATCTTTTTTTTTTTTTTTTTTTTTTTTTTTTGAGAGAGGGTCTCACTGTCTCACCCAGACTGCAGTGCAGTGGCAGGATCTCGGCTCACTGCAACCTTCGCCTCTCAGGCTTAAGCAATTTTCCTGCCTCAGTATCCCAAGTAGCTGGGGTTATAGGCACATACCACTACCACCCAGCTAATTTTTGTTTTTTTAGTAGAGATGGGGTTTCACCATGTTGGGCAGACTATCTCAAACTCCTGACCTCAGGTGATCCGACCACCTCAGCCTCCCAGTGCTGGGATTACAGGCATGAGCCACCCACCCCCTACCCCTGTTGTTAGTCAATCCTCTCTCATCTCTTCTTCCTCTAGTCCCCTCACCTGACAGTCCCAGAACTTCATCATCCACCACCTCCAGGAGGGAGTACCCCGAGGTGCTAGGCTGGGGGCTCTACTCCTCAACCTGGGGTTGCCATTGATGGCTGGCCACGATCTCCCCCAAACTCTGTTCCCTCCCAGGGAAGCTAGTTCCTGTTGTGGCCAAAGCCTTCTTCCACTCTCCACTAGGACCCAGAAGAATGTGTTATCTATTCTCAAGGCTGGGAAGAAGTCAGGATTGGAGAACAGCTCTGAGAAGATACTGTTGTCCACCTGAGTTTCAAAGTGCCCACAGAGTTCAGTCCCTCCAATCAGGAAGGCTGGACTCTCTGATGTCATCGGTCATTCCAACCTGGCAACCAGTTTGAAGAAAAACACATGTAACTGCCAGCCTGAGCTCCTGTCCTGGAGACCCGAAGTGAATCTCCTGCCACCGTCCCAACCTCAGACCATTGTCCTAAAGCATCTTCAGGGACTCCGCAACCCTTGTTTCCTGTCCCAGCAGAGGCTGTATCCTCTCAAATCAAAGGCTGAATCATGCTGGGGTCTCATCTGGACATGCGCATTTCAGAGTCCTGTCTGGTGGGAGAGGGAGCAGGGTGGCAAAGAAAAGTAGGGAAAGCAGAAACGATGAAACCTTACAAGAGTGAGACTAACATGTACAAGAGATCCCAGGTACACTGACTTGATGAAAAAGTTACATCAAAGCACTCCATTTGGCAAAGCTTTTCTGCTGAATGTTTCCTGACATTCACTGTCCGAGATTCTGTACTAGGGGTACATGCATCCTCTGCCCTAAGGCATTTTGAGTCCAAGAGACATTCTGAGGACTGAAAATCAAAGGAAACTGTCCATGAGCTCACACATATTTCCAATGGTGTCCCCAATTTCAGGGAGTCCATGGATTACCTAAAACTAGTCCCTCCAGTTGAGCTATGAAACTCTAGTCTATATATCAAGTTTTGTATCATATATATTTCCTTCAACTCAGAAATTTCTCTACCATTTATGGATTCTATGAATAAAATATCATATGTACAAAAAGACTAAGTCAAAAAAATCTCGGCTGTGCACAGTGGTTTGTGCTTGTAATTCCAGCACTTTGGTTGGCCAAGGGAGGAAGATTGCTTGCCAGGAGTTCAAAACCAGTGTGGGCAACAGAGCAAGACCCCATCTATATTTAAAAAAATAAAAAATAAACAAATTAGCCAGGTGTGGTGGCTGGCACCTGTGTTCCAACTACTTCGGAGACTGAGGCAGGAGGATTGCTTGAGCCCAGGAGTTAGAGGCTACAGTGAGCTATGATTGTGCCACAGCACTTTAGCCTGAGCAACAGAGCGAGACCCTGTGTCAAAAAAAATTTTTTAACAACAAATAAAAGTTTCATGGCATTCAGAGACCATCCTGGGAAACTGTAAGTTCTGGCTGTAGCGGCTCACACCTGTAATCCCATCACTTTGGGAGGCCAAAGCAGATGGATCACCTGAGGGCAGGAGTTCAAGACCAGCCTGGTCCACATGGTGAAACCCTGTCTCTACTAAAAGTACAAAAAATTAGCTGGGCATGGTGGCAGTTTCCTGTGATCCCAGCTACTTGGGAGGCTGAGACAAGAGAATTGCTTCAACCCAGGAGGCAGAGGTTGCAGTGAGCCAAGATAGTGCCGCTGCACTCCAGCCTAATCAACAGAGTGGGACTCCAACTCAAAACAAAACAAAACAAAACAAAAAAGAGCTATGTGTCTCTCACCCAATTTGCCTGCTAGGAAATTCCTTGTGGGCACCGAGAACTTACTGAACTCTAAGTCATCCTTCTGCTCATCTGAGACAAGTGTATATCTGATTGCTTCCTCTGCTGGAAAAATGCAGAGTCCCTGAGCTAGGCAAAGGCCTAAGTGATGGATAGCCAGCAGCAATGGCTCAGTCCTGACGTCCCAGCATTTTGGGAGGCCAAGGCGGGTGGATCACCGAGGTCATGACTTCAAGACTGGCCTGACCCACATGGTAAAACCTCATCTCAAATTTGAGAAGTTGAGGCTCCAAGAGGTAAAATTACAAGTTTGAGATTTTTTTTTATATTTCTTTGGATGGAGTCTCACTCTGATGTCCAAGCTGGAGTACAGTGGCGTGATCTTGGCTCACTGCAACCTCTGCCTCCTGGGTTCAGGGAATTCTCCTGCCTCAGTCTCCTGAGTAGCTGGGATCTACAGGTGCATACGACCATGCCTGGCTAACTTTTTTTGTATTTTTAGTAGAGACGAGGTTTCACCATGTTGGTTAGCATGGTCTTGAACTCCTGACCTTGTGATCTGCTCACCTCAGTCTCCCAAAGTGTTGGAATAACAGGCGTGAGCCACCAAGCCCAGCTGGGACTTCTTATTAATGTTTTTGAAGAGATAAACTTAATTATTTTAACAGATATAATAATTGTGTATGTTTGTGGGGCTTAGTGTGACATTTTGATCTACGTATATATTGTGGAATGATTATATGAGGGTAATTAACATATCCACCATCTCACAAATGTACCATTTTTCTGTCGTGAGAACATTTAAAGTCTACTTTTTGCCAGTCACAGTGGCTTAAGCCTGTAATGACAATAGTTTAGGAGGCTGATGCTGGCGAATCACCTGAGGCTGAGTTCAAGACCAGCTGGGCCAACATAATGAAACCCCACTTCTAAAAATACAAAAATCAGCTGGGCAAGGTGGCGCACACCTATAATCCTAGCTACTCAGGAGGCTGAGGCAGGAAAATCACTTGAACCATGGAGGCAGAGGTTGCAGTGAGCCGAGATTGTGCCATTGCATTGCAGCCTCAGCAACAGAGGGCAACTCTGTCTCAAAAAAATACAAAATATAAAATAAAATAAAATGTACCTTTTTTTTTTTTGAGATTGAGTGTGGCTTTCTCGCCCAGGCTGGAATGCAATGGCAGAGTCTCAGCTCACTGCAACCTCTGCTTCCCAGGTTCAACTGATTCACCTGCCTCAGCCTCCCGAGTAGCTGGGAATACAGGCATGTGCCACCACGCCCAACTAATCTTTTGTATTTTTAGTAGAGATGGGGTTTCACCATGTTAGCCACAATGGTCTTGATCTCCTGACCTGGTGATCCACCAGCCTCGGCCTCCCAAAGTGCTAAGATTACAGCGTAAGCCACTAAGCCACTGTGCCTGGCCCCAAATGTACTTCTTTAGACAGTCTTGCTTTGTTGCCCAGGTTGGAGTGCAGTGGCACAATCACAGCTCACAGCAGCCTCAACTCCCAGGCTCAAGAGAGCCTCCCGAGTAGATGGGACTACAGGCAACCACCACCATACCTGGCTATTTTTTTTTTTTAATTGAGAAGGATTCTCACTCTGTCATCCAAGCTGGGGTGCAATGGTGAGACCTCTGCTCACTGCAGCCTTCACCTCCTGGGTTCAGGTGATTCTTCTGCCTCAGCCTCCTGAGTAGCTGGGATTACAGGAACGCACCACTATGCTCAGCTAATTTTTTTTTTTTTTTTTTGTATTTTTAGTAGAGATGGGTTTCACCAAGCTGGCCAGGCTGGTCTCAAACTCCTGACTTCGTGATCCACCCACCTTGGACTCCCAAAGTCCTGGGATTACAGGCGTGAGACACCATACCCAGCCACTTTTGTAATTTTACAGAGACAGGGGTTTTGCCATGTTGGCCAGGCCAGTCTCAAACTCCTAGCCTCAAGTGATCTGCCCTCCTCAGCCTCTCAAACAGTTGAGATTACAGGTGTGAGGCACTGGGCCCAACCAAAATCTACTTTTTAAGTAATTTTGAAATATACATTATTAGTAACTATGGTTCCTAATGAATAATACTCTTGCTAGGCAATAGATCTCAAAAACCCGCTCCTCCCATCTAACTCTAACATTGTACCTTTTGGTCAACACAAGACGTATTTTATTGCGTTTAAAAAATATTATGAAGAAGTCTCGAATCATTTGGCATCTATCTTCTTATTTCTGTAGGTCTTATTCATAGACTTTTAGATCTTATTCATCAGCCTGCTGATCTGTTCCTTTTTCAAAGATGTAGATGCTATCCAACATTTTCTTTCCTTTTTTTTTTTTTTTGAGACGGAGCCTTGCTCTATTGCCCAGGCTGGAGAGCAGTGATACCATCTCAGCTCACTGCTATGTCCATTTCCCAGATTCAGGCAATTCTCCTGACTCAGCCTCCTGAGTAGCTAGGGAGTATAGGCACACACCACCACGCTAGATAATTTTTGTATTTTCAGTAGAGACGAGGTTTGACCATATTGGCCAGGCTTGACTCAAACTCCTGACCTCAGGTGCTCCTCCCACCTTGGCCTCCCAAAGTGCTGGGATTACAGGCGAGAGCCATTGCACCCAACCAGCCATCCAACATTTTTCTGATATCCTTCTTTTTAGCACGATCATAGTTCACTGCAGCCTCCAATTCCTGGGCTCTAGCAATCCTCCCACCTCAGCCTCCCAAGCAACTGGGACTACAGGTAAGCACCACCATGCCCGGCCAATGTTTGTAGTTTTTTGTAGAGACGGGGGTCTTGCTTTGTTGCCCAGCCTGGTCTGGAACTCCTGGCCCCAAGGGATCCTCCCACCTGGGCCTCCCAAAGTGCTGGGATTACAGGCATGAGCCACCATGTCTGGCCAGCTTCACGATTTTACCTGTAGCTTCTGCTTTCCTGAATTTATCCCTGCCTTTGAAAACCAGCACCTCACAATGCCCAGCTAATTCTGTATTTTCAGTAGAGGCAGAGTTTCTCCATGTTGGTCAGGCTGGTGTCAAACTCGTGACTCAGGTGATCTGCCCCCTTTTGCCTCCCAAAGTGCTGAGATTACAGGCATGAGCCACCGTGTCCAGCCAAAAATGGGTTTTGAAGTTGTATTTGTGAAGCAGTGTTGTTGTATGGGGTGAAACCTCAAGTTCATTGTCCCAAGGCCACAGAAAACTAAATACAGACACTCCAGAGTGAAATTAAGAGCAGAAGTGTAATGGGCAAAAGAAAGAGAAGAGCTCTCTGTGCAGTCAGGAGTCCGGGAGAAAATGGGTTGCCACGTCTGCAGTGAATGAAGGTTTTTTGTTTTAATTTTAGACAGTCTTGCTCTGTCTCCCAGGATGAAGTGCAGTGGTGCTATCTTGGCTCACTGCAACTTCTGCCTCCCTCGTTCAAACGATTCTCCTGCCTCAGCCTCTCAAGTAGCTGGGATTATAGGCACCTGCCATCATCCCCAGCTTATTTTTGTATTTTGAGTTGAGATGGGTTTCACCATGATGGCCGGACGGATCTTGAACTTCTGACCTCAAGTGGCCTCAGTCTTTCAAAGTGCTGGATTTACAGGTTTTATAGAGGAGCTTGAGGAGGTGGTATCTGATTCACATAGGGCACAAAACACTGCTTGGACCCCAAATTCACAAGCATTCCTATACACCAATAACAGACTTAAAAGAGAGCCAAATCAAGAAAGAACTGCCATTCACAATTGCTACAAAGAGAATAAAATACCTAGGAATACAACTAACAAGGAACATAAAGGACCTCTTCAAGGAGAACTACAAGCCATTGCTCAACGAAATAAGAGAGGACACAAACAGATGGAGAAACATTCTATGTTCATGGTTAAGAAGAATCAATATCATGAAAATGGCCATACTGCCCAAAGTAATTTACAGATTCAACGCTATCCCCATCAAGCTACCAATGACCTTCTTCACAGAAGTGGAAAAAAACCCCTTAAACTTCATATGGAACCAAAAGAGAGCCCACATAGCCAAGTCAATTCTAAGCAAAAAGAACAAAGCGGGAGGCATCACACTACCGAACTTTAAACTATACTACAAGGCTACAGTAATCAAAACAGCATGGTACTGGTACCAAAACAGAGATATATACCAATGGAACAGAACAGAGGCCTCGGAGGCAACACAACATATCTACAACCATCTGATCTTTGACAAACCTGACAAAAACAAGCAATGGGGAAAGGATTCCCTGTTTAATAAATGGTGTTGGGAAAACTGGCTAACCATGTGCAGAAAGCAGAAACTGGACCCCTTCCTGACACCTTACACTAAAATTAACTCCAGATGGATTAAAGTCTTAAACATAAGACCTAACACCATAAAAATCCTAGAAGAAAACCTATGCAAAACCATTCAGGACATAGGCGTAGGCAAGGACTTCATGACCAAAACAGCAAAAACATTGGCAACAAAAGCCAAAATAGACAAATGGGACCTAATCCAACTCCACAGCTTCTGCATGGCAAAAGAAACAGTCATTAGAGTGAATCAGCAACCAACAGAATAGGAAAACATTTTTGCAGTCTACCCATCTGACAAAGGGCTGATATCCAGAATCTACAAAGAACTAAAACAGATTTACAAGAAAAAAACAAACAAGCCCATTCAAAAGTGGGCAAAGGATATGAGCAGACACTTTACAAAAGAAGACATACATGAGGTCAACAAACATATGAAAAAATGCGCATCATCACTGGTCATTAGAGAAATGCAAATCAAAACTACATTGAGATACCATCTCATGCCAGTTAGAATGGTGATCATTAAAAAATCTGGAGACAACAGATGCTGGAGAGGATGTGGAGAAATAAGAACACTTTTACACTGTTGGTGGGAGTGTAAATTAGTTCAACCGTTGTGGAAGACAGTGTGGCGATTCCTCAAGGACCTAGAAATAGAAATTCCATTTGACCCAGCAATCCCATTACTGGGTATATATCCAAAGGATTATAAATTGTTCTACTATAAGGACACACGCACATACATGTTCATTGCGGCACTGTTTACAATAGCAAAGAGCTGGAACCAACCCAAATGCCCATCGATGATAGACTGGACAGGGAAAATGTGACACATAAACACCATGGAATATTACGCAGCCATCAAAAACGACGAGCTAGTATCCTTTCTAGGGACGTGGATGAACCTGGAAGTATCCTTTGTAGGGACGTGGATGAACCTGGAAACCATCATTCTCAGAAAACTGACACGAGAACAGAAAATCAAACACCACATGTTCTCACTCATATGTGGGTGTTGAACAATGACAACACATGGACACGGGGAGGGGAGCATCACACACTGGGGTCTGTAGCGGGAAAATAGGGGAGGGACAGCGAGGGGTAGGGAGTTGGGGAGAGATAGCATGGGGAGAAATGCCAGATATAGGTGATTGGGAGGAAGGCAGCACATCACACTGCCATTTGTGTACCTATGCAACAATCTTGCATGTTCTTCACATGTACCCCAAAACCTACAATGCAATAAAAAAAAAAAAAAAAAAGAATTGTAGTTACCAGGAACTAAAGTGGGGGAATAGAGAGATGTTGGTCAGACTGTACAAAATTTCAGTTATAAAATGAATACATTCCAAAGATCTGATGCACATCATGTTGTGACTATAGTTGACAATACTGTATGTTTTATTTGAATGTTCATATGAAAGTAGATCTTAAGCATTCTCACCAAAACTTTTTAGAAAGTAACTATGCGTGGGGATTGTTGTTAATGAACTTTATTATGGTATTCACTTCATACTGTGTATGTATATCTAATCATCACATTGTACACATTAAGTATATACAATTTTAGGTGTCAGTTATATCACAATAATGCTGATTTTTAAAAAAATGCCTTGCCTGCAGAATGTCACTATATGCATTAAGATTTTCTTTTGTACTGTTTAAGAGTACAGAAACAGAAATGTGGCTTTAAAAACTTAAAGAGATTTGATAAAATAACTTACTGTGTTTAGTTTATTAAATTTTATAAACTGCATTAAAAAAAAAAAAAGAACTGTAATGTAGACTCTCAAGCCACGGTGGAAAGGACCCAAGACCATGATCCTGACCACTCCCACAGCCATAAAGGTAGAGGGAATTCCAGCCTGGATCCATCACAGCTGTGTAAAGCCTGCAGCAGCTGAAACGTGGGAAGCTAGACCAGATCCAGACAACCACTGCAGAATCACCTTAAGAAGGACAACAAGCCTTGTTCCAGCCACATCCTGGAAGCTGACTGGTCCACACATAGCCGAAGCATGAGGAAACTCATCATGGGACTTATTCCTCTTAATATTTGGACTTATGCAGCAGGGACATTAACTGATTTTGGAGAATGCTCTTGGGGTATACACTAGGTTACTGAGGTAGGATGCAAAGTTACTGCTATTCTTTTGCTCGACAGTTATTAAGAATGTAAAGGGACACAGAAGGGAACCTGGCTATATAATGGTACTCAGTATAAAGTGTGTAATAATTACTCATTTGCCTGTTACTTTATGGAGAAGAGAACTGTCTCAGCAATGGGGCATGAAAATTTCTTCTTTTTTTTTTTTTGAGATGGAGTTTCGCTTTTGTTACCCAGGCTGGAGTGCAATGGCGCGATCTCGGCTCACCGCAACCTCCGCCTCCTGGGTTCAGGCAATTCTCCTGCCTCAGCCTCCTGAGTAGCTGGGATTACAGGCACGCGACACCAGGGCATGAAAATTTCTATCCTGCTAGCCCAATATAGCAGTTCTAGTCAGCAGATAATATAAAATAGGAGATATATTCCTGGAAAAGGACTGGGAAAATATGAGAATGGCATAACAGAAGCTTTAAACATTTAGGAATGAACAAGGCAGGCATGCCTAGATTATCATTTTTAGGAACAGCCATTATTGAGTCTTCAGCTCCCATTTCACTAAAGTGGTTAACAACCAAACTGGTTTAGGCAGAACAGTGGCCACTGAAACAAGATAAGCTGGAGGCCTTAAAGGAACTTCTTCAGAAGCAACTGTGAAAGGGACATATAGAGCCTACCTTTTTTCCCTGAAATTCACCTGTGTTTGTCATTAAAAAAAAAAAAATCAGTCTGGGCACAGTTGCTGACGGGCACAGTTGCTGACGCCCGTAATCTCAGCACTTTGGGAGGCCGAGGTGGGCAGATCACAAGGTTAGGAGATCAAGACCATCCTGGCTAACATGGTGAAACCCCGTCTCCACTGAAGATACAAAAACTTAGTTGGGCGTGGTGGTGTGTGCCTATAGTCCCAGCTACTTGGGAGGCTGAGGCTGGAGAATCACTTGAAACAGGGAGTCAGAGGTTGTAGTGAGCCGAGATTGCACCATTGTACTCCAGCCTGGGTGACAGAGTGAGACTACGTTTCAAAAAAAAAAAAGAAAGAAAGAAAAAGAAAAGAAACTAGGAAAATGGAGGATATTAACAGACTTGAGACAGTAAATGCAGTAATTCAGCCTATGGGGGCTTTACAGCCTGGACTCCCTTCTCCTACTATGATTACAAGAACCTGGCCTCTCACAGTAGTTGATCTTAAAGATTGCCTTTTTATTATTCCTTTGGCCACCCAGAGTTATGACAAATATGCTTTTACTGTCACAGCAATTAATAACATAGAACCAGCTGAGTGATATCATTGGAAGATATTCCCACAGGGCATGTTAAACAGCCCTACAATTTGTCAGACCTTTGTTGTAAAAGAAATCCAACCAGTCAGGGACCATTTTAAAAACTGCTATATCATACATTATATACACATTTTGTGTGCCACAGAAACATAAGAAGAGCTGTCACAAAAAAAAAAAAAGCGGTTACAATGTTTAAATTATTACTGCATTCAATGAGGGAGGTGGGCTTAATCATCGTCCCAGATAAAATCCAAACTACTACTCAAATTCAGTATCTAGGAATGAGAGTAGACAACAGCAGTATTAGGCCACAAAAGGTCCAAATACTCAGAGATAATTTAAAAACCTTAAATGACTTTCAAAAATTATTAGGAACTATTAATTGAATTAGACTCACTTTGGAGATACCTACTTATGTCATGTCTCATCTGTTCTCTACCCTAAGAGATAATCCAAATTTGAACAGTGACTGTTCTTTATCTAGGGAGACATTGGAGAAAATTAATTTGGTTGAATAAGAAATTCAACAAGCTCAAGTTCAATGTGTGAATCCTCAACAATCTTTACAGTTTTTAATTTTTCCCACTAAACATTCTCCTACTGGAGTAATTGTTCAAAACAAAGATCTGGTAGAATGGCTGTTTTTGCCTCAAAACACACACAAAAAATGACCATTTATCTAGACCAAATTGCTATACTTATTGGACAGGCAAGGCTTAGAACAACAAAATTACATGGGTATGATCCTAACAAAATTGTTGTACCTATGGACAAAAATCAAATTCATCAGGCCTACGTTAATTCTCAAAATTAGCAAATTAATTTAGCAGACTTTACTGGAATACTTGACAATCATTATCCAAAAAATAAATTATTTCAGTTTCTAAAATGGACTACTTGGATCTTGCCTTCTATTAATCGAACAGCTTGAATTGAAGGAGCTGTAACAGCCTTTACGGATAGCTTGAGCAATGGAAAAGCTGCTTTTGTAGGGCCACGACAAAAAGTATGGCAAACAGGCTATTTTTCAGCTCAGAGAGCAGAATTAGAGGCAGTTACTGAGGCTTTAAAAGAATTTACAGCCGGGTGCGGTGGCTCAAGCCTATAATCCCAGCACTTTGGGAGGCCGAGGCGGGTGGATCACGAGGTCAAGAGATCGAGACCATCCTGGTCAACACGGTGAAACCCCGTCTCTACTAAAAATACAAAAACATTAGCTGGGCATGGTGGCGCGTGCCTGTAATCCCAGCTACTCAGGAGGTTGAGGCAGGAGAATTGCCAGAACCCAGGAGGCGGAGGTTGCGGTGAGCCGAGATCGCGCCATTGCACTCCAGCCTGGGTAGCAAGAGTGAAACTCCGTCTCAAAAAAAAAAAAAAAAAAAAAAAAAAGAATTTACAGAGCCATTAAATAAAGTTTCTGACTCTGCCTATGTGGTACAGGCTGCTCAAAGCATGGAATGTGCTTTAATAAATAACAGACAGCCAGCTAAATTTCTTATTTCATTCTTTACAGCAGGGCATACAACAAAGGCAATTCCCTTTTTACATTACTCATATCAGAGCACATACCATACTTCCAGGACCTTTAACTAAATCTAATCATCAAGCAAATGTCTTGATAACTGCAGCTTTTGCTGATGCACAAGCTTTCCATAATCTCACTCATCATAACCCTGCAGGCTTAAGACAAAGATACAACTCATTTTGGAAACAAGCCAAGCACATAATCCAGCACTGTCCAGCTTGTCAAGTTTTACAACTACCACACCAGGGGGCTGGAGTAAACTCTAGAGGCTCATCACCAAATGCCATTTGACAAAACATTATCTTTTGTGCATGTTTTAGTAGACACTTATGTGTGGGCCAGCTGCCAAACAGGAGAAGCAACAGCTCATGTAAAAACACACGTATTGTCCTGTATTGTGGTTATGCGCATTCCTGATTAAACAGACAGTGGACCAGGATACACAAGTCATGCTATGAAAAAGCTTTTCTTTGATGGAATATCACACATCTTACAGAAATTCATTGTAATTCACAAGGACAAGTAATAGTAGAAAGAGCTAATCTTACCCTTAAATGCCAGTTGCAAAAATTAAAGGTAGGACATCAGAAATATAAGACTTCACATATGCAACTGAACTTAGCTCTATTAGCTTTAAATATTTTGAATTTACAAAAGGAACAAAAAACTACAGCAGCTGAACCACATTTTACAGGACAGGAAATAAATAATAGAGCAGGACAATTAGTATAGTAGAAAGATTCTCAGACAAAGAATTGGGCAAAAGGGGAAATTATTACATGGGGAAGAGGTTTTGCTTGTGTCTCCCCAGGTAAAAACCAGTTACTGGTGTGGGTGCCAACTAAGCACCTAAAAATCTACAATAAGCCTGCCCAATCGAAAGAGGAAGCCATTTTTATTCTGGGAACAGGAGGTGGATCTCTCGACTCAAGTGATGGCAAGGATAACTCTGTCAGAAGACCAAAAGAGAACCCACAACACTCGCCAAGTCACCCCTCTGACCTGGGTTCAGATTAAGAAGCTTGCACAAATGGCTGAAGAAACCCTGAGACTGTTGCAGAGACCTATGACTACTAGTAATCTAATGGTAGCTATGATTGTGGTACTCTCCTCAGCGATGAGTCTCCCCTTATGAGTCTCCCCGCTGAGAAAGGTGAGCTTAATCATCGTCCCAGATAAAATCCAAACTACTACTCAAATTCAGTATCTAGGAATGAGAGTAGACAACAGCAGTATTAGGCCACAAAAGGTCCAAATACTCAGAAGCAGGCCCAAATTATACTTATTGGTCTTACGTTTCTTTTCCCCCTTTTGTCCAGTCTGTCGGTTGGACAGACCCACCTATGGAAATATATGCTAATGACAGTGCTTGGATGCCTGAACTTACAGATGATAGGGGGCCATTACATCCCGAAGAAGAAAGAATGAAAATGACCATGTCATTAGAATTTAAAGATCCTCCTATATGTCTTGGACCTGCTGAAGGTTGCCTGAAAACTGGACCTCAGGCATGGCTAAAAATTGTCACAAAACAAATCAATCCTTGGCCACATTACATGTGGTCATGGGACAAAGCATGAGGCATAATAGCTTGAACCTTAAAATAAACAATCTTTGTCCTGACAGGTCTGTATGCAAACAAAATATGGCATGAACATGCTGACCTTTGGGAATGGGAACAATGCATATCAAACCAAGCTAAAGTGTTACTAAACAATTTATATGGTACAATTATAGATTGGTCACCCAAGGAAATTTTTAAAACAAATTGTACTGGCAGGTCTAACTGCATTCCAAGTATAATAAGTTACTGGAAACAATGGAAAGTTAATTAAAGCCATCACTCTCAAACAGAAGTAAATGTCCCCTAATCTGGGCTAACGGAGGAATCGTATTCCTTCGTCCAAAGTTAATATTTCCCACTGTAAGTAATGAACATTCTGAACAATGAAAACTAAGTGTGGCCCAAGATCCTCTATATATATGGGAAGGAAAAATATAATAAAATACAGTATTAAAGGGTCTGGTGAGAAATACTCACTTTTGTGTCTAATAGAATAATTTGGATATAGAGTTGCGTTCAGCCACCTTTTATGTTGGCTGTGGAAGATGTAAACATTGATTATATAGCAAAATCTATCACCTTGCCAGAACTGTGGTTTATTTACTTGTATAAATTCCACTTAAAAAAAAATACTATATTGCTTATAAGAGCTAGAAAGGGAGTATGGATTCCCAGTGTCTTTAAATCAGCCTTAGGAAGCATCTCCATCTATCCATATTGTCATAGATGTTCTTAGAAAGCTTCTTAGCAGGTCAAAGAGATTTATAATCACTCTTATTTTTGCCATTATAGGATTAATTGCACTCACAACTACAGCTGCAGTAGCTGGATTGGCTCTACACTCTTCTGTTCAAACAGCTGAATTTGTTGATAATTGGCAGAAAAACTCCACAAAACTATAAAATTCTCAGACTAAAATTGATCATAAAATAGTAAATCAAATAAATGACCTTCATCAGATGATAATATGGAAGAAATATCAAATTATGAGTTTGGAATATAGAATTCAGATGCAATGTGATTGGAATATTTCTGACTTTTGTGTCACTCCTCATAGTTATAATGAGACTGAACATAAATGGGAAAAGATTAGATGCCATTTAGAAGAGAGAAAAATTTAACTCTGGACATTGCAAGGTTAAAAGAACAAGTTCTTGAAGCCTCCCAGGCACACCTAACAATAAAGCCTGGGGCTGACATTCTACAAAAAGCAGCAGATGGGCTGTCCTCTCTCAATCCCATGAGATGAATAAAAGCCATTGGAGGATCAGCTCTTAAAAAGTTTGTATTGATGTTGGGCGAGGTGGCTCACGCCTATAATCCCAGCACTTTGGGAGGCCGAGGCGGCTGGATCATGAGGTCAAAAGATAGAGACCATCCTGGTCAACAAGGCGAAACCCCGTCTCTACTAAAACAAAACAAAACAAAACAAAACAAAACAAAACAAAACAAAACAAAACAAAACAAAATTAGCTGGGCATGGTGGCGCACGCCTGTAGTCCCAGCTACTCGGGAGGCTGAGGCAGGAGAATTGCTTCAACCCAGGAGGCGGAGGTTGCGGTGAGCCGAGATCGCTCCATTGCAGTCCAGCCTGGATAACAAGAGCGAAACTCCGTCTCAAAAAAAAAAAAAAAAAGTTTGTATTGATCATTGTTTTCTTTGTCTTCACATAGTCTGCAGATGCAAGTGGCAAGCCTGTAGAGAGTTCAACCACAGAGAACAAGCAGTGATGGCTATGAAGATTTTGCAAAAGAAAAAAGGGTGACATGCTGGAAGGAAGGTCCTGGTATGACCTGCTTATCTGATGCAGAAAAAAAGAGCATATGGAACGCTGTTCTCCAGGCTCTGTGCTCAAGGGAGGAACGACTCTTGGAAGCACAAGAATTCAACCAGAATTGCTGGCTCCTCTCTAAGACCTCTCTAGCTGTTTAACGATTAAATCTAGAGAATAATTTATTCTACATGTTTCAAAGGAAATGCCAAACCAACCTAGCAATCTCCCCTCACACCCCTAATACATTAGTGCTTTGTGTTGTACACCAATAAATGGTGTGGGTCTCCAGAGCTCCGGGCCTTCGCACCTCCATACTCGCATTGGCCCCCTGGTCCCCACTTTATGCCCTCTTAACTTGTCTTTTCTCATTTCTTTGTCTCCACCATACCTTGCAACCCCCACGGTCTGCGTCAGGGCTGGTCACCGAAAGGGTCACTTGAGGTCAGGACTTCAAGATCAGCCTGGCCAACATGGCAAACCCTGTCTCTATTAAAAATACAAAAATTAGGCCAGGCGCGGTGGCTCACCCCTATAATCCCAGCACTTTGGGAGGCCAAGGAGGGTGGATCACCAGGTCAAGAGATCAAGACCATCCTGGTCAACAAGGTGAAACGCCGTCTCTACTAGAAATACAAAAATTAGCTGGGCATGGTGGCGCACGCCTCTAGTCCCCAGCTACTCGGGAGGCGGAGGCAGGAGAATTGCTTGAACCCAGGAGGCGGAGATTACGGTGAGCCGAGATCGGGCCATTGCACTCTAGCCTGGGTAACCAGAGCTAACCTCCGTCTCAAAAAAAAAAAACAAAAAAACCCACAAAAATTAGCCAGGCATGGTGGTAGGCACCTGTAATCCCAGCTACTGGGGAGGCTGAGGCATGAGAATCACTTGAGTCTGGGAGCCGGAGGTTGCACTGGGCCAAGACTGTGCCACTGCACTCCAGCCTGGGCAAAAAACAGCTCTCATCTGGAGAAAGATTACATTGAGAGAAAAAAAGTTAAAAGCATCTTAAGAAAAAACTCAGATTAGATATAAAATTGATCAATTCGGCCAGAAAATATATCTCTATAAAAAAATTGTTCTCTAACCACTCAAAATGAACAGCTACTATCAGCATTAAAAACATTAATGTGCCAGGCACTGTGGCTCATGCCTGTAATCCCAGCACTTTGGAAGGCCAGGGTGGGTGGATCATTGGAGGTCAGGAGTTCGAGACCAGCCTGGCCAACATAGTGAGACACCGTCTCTACGAAAAATAAAAAAAAATTAGCCAGGCGTGGTGGCAAGTGCCTGTAATCCCAGCTACTCAGGAAGATGAGACAGGAGAATCGCTTGAACCTGGGAGGCAGAAGTTGCAGTGAGTCAAGATTGCACCACTACACTCCAGCCTGGGTGACAGAGCGAGACTCCGTCTCAAAAAACAAACAAAAAGCATTAACATTATGAAGAAAGGGGGCATATTCTCATAAGAATTTTATAAGATGTTTCTTTCATGTCTGCTCCTCTCTTATCTCCTAGCCATTGAATGGGGATCTATATTGGAATGCATCTCACAATTTCCACTGACACTTTTTGTTTGTTAAGAAAATTTTTGTGGTTTTATTGTATCATGAAGCATTGAAACATCTGAACAAATCAATGTCTGGGTGGTGAGGCAGCTGCTTTCTTTTTCACACCTTTGGGTTACTAGAGAACTTGTCAGGAGATTCAAAAAACAAAGGCAACCTTTTGCACTACTTAAGTCTTTTAAATGCATGTGCATCCACCAGCACTTTTTGATGAGTAATTGAAATCTGACTGTTTATAGAGTAGAAATCATTAGAGCTTGCATCATAGCTAACTGAAGAGCTATTATTGTTTTTGCGTGACCACATGACCTATCTGTCCTGTAATAGCAGTATTCCAAGCCAGGTGAGGTGGCTCATGCCTGTAATCCCAGCACTTTTGGAGGCTAAGGTGAACAGATCACCAGAGGTCAGAAGTTTGAGACCAGCCTGGCCAACATGGTGAAACCTCGTCTCTACTAAAAATACAATACTTAGCCAGGCATGATGGTGGGCATCAGTAATCTCAGAGACTCTAGAGGCTGAGGCAGGAGAATTGCGTGAACCCAGGAGGTGGAGGTTGCAGTGAGCTAAAAGATCACACCACTGCCCTCCAGCCTGGACGACAGAGTGAGACTCCATCTTAAAAACAAAACAAAACAAAAAGCAGCATTTCAATTTAGTAAAATATAAGATACGAAAATTATGCTTATCTATAATTATCTTTATGTAGGATTTTGAAAAATTATAACTATAATACAGTTAAAACACTTTATGTTTCAAAAGTATGAGTAACAATATTTAAAAAACTAAGGGAATTATTCAAAGTAAATATGGTTGTCAAATATTCATACTATTGTAGAATATACTGTTTAATGTATATAAATGCAGGTTGTCTAAAAACAGTATGCATAACTATGCTAATTGTTCTAAAGTAATAAACAGAAAAAACATAAAACTACAGACTTCACCATTCAGTTTGTGATATTGTGCTGGCCTAGAGCCAGAACCGGAGCAAAACTATTTTATAAAATGCAAAACTGTTTTTAGATAAGTTGAAATGGCTGCCCCATTCTCCTTACAATAACTACTGTCCTTGGCCTCTGTAAATAGAACTGCTAGTTTGTTCTTCAAAACTATGTAAAGCTGCTTACCTTTTCTTATCAGTAACTGCCAGAATTGCTAGCCTTTGCTTACCGGCAATTGCCAGACTAAGCAGCCCAAGCTAGTTCCATCCTGGCTCCTGTGACTTGTAATAAGTAACTAAGGTCTGTGATTTCCACCTTAACCAGATAATGTGTAAACAAATGTTTATCTTGACTTCTGTAAACCACTTAAGTAACAAACGGAATGACAAAAGTCCCCTGGCCCTTGGAATGTCCGGAGACCCCCACCCTCATCTCTGCCCAGGAGGTAATTTACAGAATCCACTAGCCCTCGGAATGTCTGAAGCCTTTTCATCCCCATCCCCGCCCCTCACCCCCACTCCCAAGGTGGTTTTTCGGGTATAAAAAATCATGGCACACTCCTTTTGGCACCACAGGTTGGAGAGACATGAGTCCTCTGTGGTCGCCGGCATAATAAATGACCCTGCAATCTGGCATACTTTTGTCTTGTGGTAACTTTCTACGCTCCGGTCAAATACAACAAGTTTACACACTGAACTATTCTTGCTTGTGCATTGTAAGTACTTCAGCCTGGAAATAATTACCTTACATAATCATGTTTCTGTCAAAGGAACTTACTCTGTATCTTTTAGTCTTTATGATTCTGTATTGCTTTTACTCTACCTTAAACCTTTGCCAAAGCAAAAACAATGCAATAGAAGAAAAAATCTACATATAATCTAAATGCTTTAATAAAACCAAGATGAACAAAACGTCCTCCCCTATTTTCACATATGTGAATAAAGTCTCTTATTTTTAATTTATATTTTCTCCTAAAACAACCAGGTCACTGGACATGTTTGAACTCTTGGACATCTGAATTGTAAACCTGAAAGAATATTTACGGTAAAAAAGCAGAAGACAGAAAAGTATTATAGTAAATTGATGGGTGCACATAAATAAATCAAGTTGTTAGAAACCTATTAAGAGAATGAGATACTGACAACATAACAATGGGGGACTACAACACCCACAGGTTTTGATAAAAATGTAATTCAATACAAAAACACCAGGTGAATCATACAATTATATGGAAATTAAACAAGCTACACTTGAATTACTTTTGGGTAAATAATGAAATTAAGGCAGGAACCACAAAATTCTTTGAAACAACTGAAAACAAAGATACAACATACCAGAATTTTTGCAACACAGCTACAGCTGTGTTAGGAGAAAAAATTATAGCATTAAATGCTTACATCGAAAATTTAGAAAGATCTCAGTTTAGGTTATGAATGTGAAACCAGACTGGCCGATATGGTGAAACCTCGTCTCTACTGAAAATGCAAAACATTACCTGTGCATAGTGGCAGGCGCCTGTAATCCCAGCTACTCAGGAGGCTGAGAAGTATAATCGCTTGAACCCGGGAGGTGGAGGTTGCAGTAAGTTGAGATCACACTGGCTCAAAACAAACGAACAAACAAACAAACAAACAAACAAACAGTTTAACAAGCTGACATCATAAATAAAAGACTGAGAGAATGAAGAGCAAATCACCCCCTAAGCTAGCAGAAGACAAGAAATAACCAAAATCATTTCTGAACGGAAGGAGATTTTGACATGAAAAGCTATACAAATGATCAAGAATTGCAGGAGTAAAAATTTTTTAAAAATAAAATAATAACATTTCTCAACACTTGTCCCAGAAAAAATAAATAAATAAGTCATTAACAAGATTAATGAACAAAAAGAAAAAGATCCAAATAAACAAAATTAAAAATGACAAAAGAGACATAACCACTGACCCTGAAAAAGTATACTAAAGTCTACTATGAACACCTCTATGCACATATTTGAAAATTTAGAAGAAACGGACAAATTCTTAAACACATACATCCTCTCAAGACAGAACAAAAAGGAAATCAAAGCCCTTAATAGATCAATAACAAGCTTGAAAATTGAATTAGTAATAAGTAGCCTACCAACCAAAACAGCACAGGACCATACAGATTCACAGCTGAAATCTACTAGATGTACAAAGGAGAGCTGGTACCATTTCCACTAAAACTATCCCAAAAAATTAAAAAGAGTACTATTCTGATACCAAAACTTCACAGAGAAAACAAAAGAAGAAAACTTTAGACCAGTATTCTTTCTTTTTCATTTTTTTCTTTTTTTTCTTTTCATGGACCTGTGTCTAGAAATAGACAAATATTCTTGATGAACAGAGATGCAAAAATTCTCAACAAAATATTGACAAAGCAAATTGATCAGGACATCAAAAAGCTTAAAGACTCTGATCAAACAGCGTTTATTTCTGGGATGTAAAGTTAATTTGACATACATGAGGTGGGGCACTGTGGCTCACGCTTATCATCCCAGCACTTTGAGAGGCTAAGGCAGGCAGATCATCTGAGGTTAGGAGGTCAAGGACAACCTGGCCAACACGGCAAAACCCTGTCTCTACTAAAAATACCAAAATAGCCAGGCGCGGTGGCTCACGCCTGTAATCCTAGCACTTTGGGAGGCCGAGGCGGGTGGATCACGAGGTCAAGAGATCGAGACCATCCTGGTCAACATGGTGAAACCCTGTCTCTACTAAAATTACAAAAAATTAGCTGGGCATGGTGGCGCGTGCCTGTAATCCCAGCTACTCAGGAGGCTGAGGCAGGAGAATTGCCTGAACCCAGGAGGCGGAGGTTGCGGTGAGCCGAGATCACGCCATTGCATTCCAGCCTGGGTAACAAGAGCGAAACTCTGTCTCAAAAAAAAAAAAACCAAAACAAAAATTAGCCGTGCATGTTAGTGAACACCTATAATCCAGCTGCTTGAAAGGCTGAGGCAGGAGGTATCGCTTGAACCTGGGAGGCGGAGGTTGCAGTGAGCTGAGATGGCGCCACTGCACTCCAGCCCGGGCAACAGAGACTCTGTCTCAAAACAAAAACAAAACCAAAACCAAAAACAAAAACGCACATGAATAAATGTGATTTATCACATAAACAGAACTAAAGACAGAAACCATAAAATTATGTCAATAGATACAGAAAAGGCTTTCTTTCTTTTTTTTTAAGACGGAGTTTCACCATGTTGGTCAGGCTGGTCTTGAACTCTGACCTCAGGTGATCTGCCCGCCTTGGCCTCCAAAGTGCTTGGATTACAGGCTGAGCCACCACGCCCAGCCCAGAAAACGCTTTCAATAACATTTTACATGTTTATGTTAAAAAAACCCTCAACAAGCCAGGCATGGACGGTGTATACTTCAAAATAATGAGTTATATATCACAAACCCACAGCCAACATGCTGAATATACATAGCCTGAAATCTTTTTTTTTTTTTTTTTTTTAAAGATGGGGTTTCACCATATTGGTCAGGCTGGTCTCAAACTCCTGACCTCAGGTGATCCGCCCACCTCAGCCTCCCAAAGTGTTGGGATTACAGGCGTGAGCCACCACTCCCAGCCTTTTTTTTTTTTAACTGGAACAAGAAAAGGATGCCTTCTATTAACATATCTATTCAACATAAAATTGGAGGTCCTGGCCAGAGCAATTAGGCAAAATAAAAAAATAAATGGCATGCAAACAGGAAAAGAAGAAATCAAACTTATTTCTGTTTGCAGATGACATAATGCTGTATCTGAAAATCCCTATAATCTCAGCGGAAAAGCTTTCTAAACTGACAAAAAAACTTCACTACAATTTCAGAATACAAAATAAATGTACAACAATTAGTAGCATCTCTGTAAATCAAAAACAGGCAAGCTACAGCCCAAATCTTGAAATCCCATTCACAATCACTAAAAAGAGAATAAAATAATCTAGGAACACAGCTAACAGGAGAGGTGAAATATCTTTATGACAAAACTGACAAAACACTGCTTAAAGAAGTAAGAGATGAGGCTGTGCATGGTGGCTCACACCTGTAATCCCAGCACTTTGGGAGGCCGAGGCAGGTAGATCAAAAGGTCAGGAGTTCAAGATCAGGTGAACTCCGTCTCTATCAAAAAAAAAAAAAAGTCAGAAATAAAACAAACAAATGGAATGGATAGAAAAGATCAATATTATTATTATTTTTTCTTTTTTTGTTTATTGTTTATTTATTTATTTTTTTAGAGACGAGGTTTCACCATGTTAACCAGGATGATCTTGATCTCCTGACCTCGTGATTATAAGCATGAGCCACCACACCCGGCCAAGATCAATATTATCAAAATAGTAATATTGCCAAAGAAATTACAGATTTAATGCTATTTTTATCAAAATACAGAAAGTATTTCTTAACAGAACTAAATATATATGTTAAAATTTATGTGGAACTAAAAAAAAGCCCAAATAGCCAAGGCAATCACAAGCAAAAGAACAAAGTTTAAGTCATTACATTACCTGAATTCAAACTATTCTACAGGGCTACAGTAAACAAAGCAACACCATACTGGTACGAAAACAAACTCATAGACTACTGCAACAGTATGGAGAGCCCAGAAATAATGCCACATACCTACAACATCTGGTGTTTGACAAAGCTAACAAAAGGAATCTGGGAAGAATTCCCTATTTAACAAATGGTGCTGGAATAACTATGTAGCACTATGTAGAAGATTGAACTTGGAAGCTTTCATTAAACCATATACAAAAATCAACTCAAGATAAATTAAGCATTTAAATGGAAAACTTAAAAATTAAAAAAAAAGTGAGATAACATAGAAAATACCATTCTAGAAATAGAAACTAGAAAAAATTTTAAAATAAAGATTCCAAAAGCAATTGCAACAAAAACAGTAATTGACAAATGGAACCTAATTCAGCTAAAAAGCTTCTTCACAGCAAAGGAAACCATCAACACAGTAAACAATACACAGAATAAAAGAAAATATTTGCAAACTATGCTTTTGACAAAGGTCCAATACCCATAACTTATAAGAAACTTAAGTTTATAGAAAAAAAAAAAAGACCTCAATAAAAAGTAGACACAAAACACAAAAAAGATTTTTTTTTAAAGAAGATATCCATGGGTCTAACAAGCATGTAAAAAATGCTCATCACTAATTATTAGAGAAATTCAAAGAAAAATCACAATGAATATCACCCCCTACCAGTGAGAATGGCTAGTATTAAAAAGTCAAATGATAAAAGATGCTGCCAAGGTTACAGAGAAACTGGTATGCTTACACACTGCTGGTGGGAATGTAAATGAACTCAACCATTCTGAAAAGCAATGTGATGATTCCTCACAGAACTAAAAACAGAATTACATTTGACACAGAAACCTCATACTTGAGCAAGTACCCAGCAAAATATAAATTATTCTAAAGACATATGCATGTTTATTGCAGCACTATTCACAATAGCGAAGATATGGAATCAATCTAAATGCTTATCAACTGTATACTGGATAAAGAAAATATGGTATGGTTGGGCATGGTGGTTCACACCTGTAATCCTGGCACTTTGGGAGATCGTGGCAGGTAAATTGCCTGAGCTCAAAAGTTTGAGACCAGCCAGGTTAACATAGCAAGACCCCGTTTCTACAAAAAATACAAAAACAAAAAAATTAGCCAGGCCTGTTGGTGTGCACCTGGAGTCCCAGCTACTTCGGGGGCTAAAGTAGAAGAGGTTTGCTTGAGCCCCAGAGAATCAGGCTGCAGTAAGTTGGGATCATGTCACTGCACTCCAGCCTGGGCAACAAAGGGAGGCCGTGTCTTCAAAAATACAATAAAACAATAGTTCTAATAAAATAAAATATGGCACATAAATATCATAGAATACTGTGTGGTCATTAAAACACAACTGCATGCACACACACACACACACACACACACACACCCTTGGAAGCAACATGGATGAAGCTGCAAACCATTCTGAGAAAACTAATGCTGCAGCAGAAAACCAAATGCATGTTATTTCTAAGTAAGAGCTGAATAATAAGAACACAGGAACATAGATGTGAACAACAGACACTGAGACCTAGTTGAGGTTGGAAAATGGGAGGGCAAAGAGGATGAGAAAAAGGACGTTTGGTGCTATGCTTAGTATCTCAGTGACAAAATAATCTGCACACTAAATCCCCATGACACAATTTTAGCTATATAAAAAACCTGCATGTATACCCCTGAGCCAAAAATAAAAGTTAAACAAATAATAATCTGTGACGGGGAAACAGCACAACGTAGGTGAAAGAACTTGTTTGTGCTACAGATAGCGGCTCAGGTGAAGGTATACTCTGATGTATTTTCCTGTTTATGCAAGCAGATGAGATTAAGAACAGGTGGTCCAGGACCCAGTTGGTAAGGAAAACGGGTTGCTGTTCCAGATTCAGTGTCTGGGGGTGGGGATATGCCAGGAGACTTGTAGACATTTTGTAGGTTTTTGCCAAGAAACACTAGAATCAAAAATGCTGTTGTAAAATGTCTCAGGGTGGTGTCTAGTCCTGGGAAAGGTGTGGACATGTTAATATCCAGTAGGTATGCCTGTAAACGAGTGGGAATCCTGTGGTGACAGCTGTGAGAAAGGGGGTCAGCTATCGGAGTTTCTTTCCTCTAAGTTTTTATCCTCTCTCACCCTGGGAGGAGACCTGGAATCAGAGGACAATGAGCAGTGTGACAGCCTGTGTATAGGAGAGCAGAGACTTCCATTCCCAGACAATCAGAGTTTTGCAGGCCAGGCTTCTAGGATATCTTTTTTTTTTTTTTTTTTTTTTGGACCAAATCTGTAGAGTTTCTTGAACACCAAGCCATTCTCCAACACTAACTCATTGACTAACATTTGAATTTGAACTCTGACAGCATCCAGGGTCAGCACAGACCCTGATTCAGGGCTCAGTCTCACAACATTGTCCTAATGCCAGATCTCAGTCACAATCCCCATAGGCCTATCTATGCTCTGAGCTACTCTGTAAAAACTGTGGACTCCTGTAGCTTCCCTCAAGTTTCATAATCTGATAAACTAGTCACACAACTCAGCAAAACACTGTAGCTACATTTACCAGCTTACTGTGAAAAAATAAAACCCAGAAAAAATCAAATGTAGGAAATGTGGCCTGGCATGGTGGCTCAGGCCTGTAATCCCAGCACTTTGGGAGGCCAAGGCGGGTGGATCACCTGAGGTCAGGAGTTTGAGACCAGCCTGAGCAAACCGGAGAAACCCAGTCTCTATTAAAAACACAAAAATTAGCTGGATGTGGTATGGGGAGGGAGGGGAAAAGGGGGGGAGGGAGGGAAGGAAGGATGCAGGGGAGGGAGGGAAGAGAGAGAGAGAGAGAAAGAAAAAAATGGGGAAAGATGAAGCACATAGATAATCCTGGTAAATAGCTGTGATTAATAAAATTCTCTATCCTTTGTGTTCTCCAGAAACAGTTTATGGAAAAAACATGCTTTCAATTATGACTTAGCTGGTGCTCTTTTTTCTTACCTATCACATAGCCAGAGATAGACTGCACATTTTCTCCTTGTTCTCATTTTTAAAAATCAGCTGAATTTTTCTTCAGTGGTCAAAATAAAATACTTTTAAATCAAACTTCACTTAAGTTTATCTCCTGCCCACAGGCTCCTGAACATTGGACTACACTCCATCTGAGTCAAAATACAACCCCGTTTTATGTCCTTCCTAAGGACATGCTAATTACAGGGTAAAATATTAATCTAGAATCTAATTTTTTTTACCTCCCATTTGCCATTTTCCTTCCACCTTCTTTGCAATCTTGTTTCTTTCCTATAAAAGAAAGCCCTTGTTGGCCTGAACTTTGCAATCTATATAGATCTTATAGTAGGTATTTCCTTCTGTTGCAATACTCTATTGGAATTTATTTATTTAGTTACTTAGTTGTTATTATTATTATTCTTTGAGACAAAGTCTTACTCTGTCACCCAGGCTAGAGTGCAATGGTGTGTTCTTGGATCATTGCAACCTCCACCTCTCAGATTCAAGGGATTCTCCAGCCTCAGCCTCCCCAGTAGCTGGGATTATAGATGCCCACCACCACGCCCGGCTAATTATTGTATTTTTACTAGAGAAGGGGTTTCACCACGTTAGCCAGACTGGTCTCAAATTCCCAACCTCAGGTGATCCAACGGCCTTGGCTTCTCAAAGTGCTAGGATTACAGCGTGAGCTACTGTGCCTGATTGGAAATGTATTCATTCTCTACAGCCAAAATTCAGGAGAGATTTTTGCTATTGTTTTTCTTGGTAGCATTTTAAAAGTGAAGCCTTGGAATTCTGCTCGAAATCACCCAGTCATAAAAAACATTCTCGCAATAACTTCCATAAATATTTAATAGAAAAAAAAAAAAAAGAGAAACTGAGAACCCCATAAACCAAACCAAAGATCTTTCCATCCCGCACCCCGAGTCAGGATTCTCCCCGCCCCCCCCACCCCACCGTGGTCCCTGGGAGAGACAATCTGGAAGACAAGCTACGCTGCGGCTGCAGATCTGCCCAGAGAGGGCTCCAGGCCAGGGCACCGTCACTGAGCAGACGCCATCTTATTGCTGAAGGGGACTGAGGCTGAGCTGGGCAAGGAGAACTCGGGCCACAGATTGTGGAGATGACTACGGGGAGGCCTGAGTCCGCCGCAGCCACTTCCCACCAGTTCCAACAAGACCCTTCCCTTCTCTCCGGAGGTCGGATCCAGCACTCACATCATTTCTAGGTTTCCAGGGGATCCTGACTTCTTAGCTGTGGATCTCCAGTACCAACAGATCAGAAAACCACCGAGACTGGGCCTCTACCAGCAGGGGACACATAACAGCGAAGACTAGACCCGTAACTTCGGCTGCAGCAACAGACAAAGCCGCCGCCACATCCCCGAAGCCGCCCTTTCCGCTCCAGCTGAGTGCCTGATTGGACGGTTCCCAGGGCAGCGTCGCTGATTGGATAAGGTTTAAGACTCCTGGCCCCTAGGGCCCTGAGTGACAGAAGGCCAAAGGCTGGCTGATTTTGTAGAGTGACAGCTGAAGGTGCAGCCTTTTCAGGCAGGGCTTGCTCCGTGAGCTGAGCTAGGGTTACTTCAGAGGGTGTTTGCCTTTAGCCTTGCGTGTAAGGTCTTGTGTATTTGTAATAATATACTATATGGCTGCTCACACATGGAAATAATAGAATAACAATTATTTTCAAATTTCAGCTTTTGTGTTTGTTTTTGTTTTAGAGACAGGGTTTCACCTTGTTGGCCAGGCTGGTCTTGAACCCTTGATCTCAGGTGATCCACCTGTCTCCGCCTCCCAAAGTGCTGGGATTACAGGCGTGAGCCACCGCGCCCAGCCCAAATTTCAGCTTTTATAACCTTCCAGCCTCCTGGTCCTTTGAGCAGAGAGCCTGAGATTGTTTGGTTTGGTTTGGTTTTGAGACGGAGCCCTGCTTTGTCGCCCAGGCTGGAGTGCAATGGAGCCATCTCAACTCATTGCAATCTCCACCTCCCGGGTTCCAGTGATTCTCCTGCCAAGTAGCTGGGATTACAGGCATACACCACCATGCCTGGCTAATTTTTTTTGCATTTAGTAGAGATGACGATGTCGGCCAGGCTGGTCTCGAACTCCTGACCTCAGGCGATCCGCCCACCTCAGCCAAAGTGCTGGAATTACAGGCGTGAGCTACCGCCCTCAGCTAACCTGAGACTTTTTTTTTTTTTTTTTGGAGACTGAGTCTCTTTTTGTCACTCAGGCTGGAGTGCAGTGGCACAATCTCGGCTTAGTGCAACTTGCGCCTTAAGCATTCAAGCAATCCTCTGCCTCAGCCTCCCGAGTAGCTGGGATTACAGGCGCCCGCCACTAGGCTGGGCTACTTTTTTTGTGTTTTTAGTAGAGAGCGGTTTCACCGTCTTGGCCAGGCTGGTCTCGAACTTCTGATCCTGTGATCCACCCACCTCCACCACCTAAAGTGCTGGGATTACAGGCGTGAGCCATTGCGCCTGGCCAACCTGAGATTTTTAAAGGACACAATCCTTTCTTGCTGAGAGTGTAAAAAAAATACAAAAAAAAAAAAAAAAAAAAAAAAAAAGGACACAGTCTTTGGAAATACAATGTGAGCCACATGTGAATTTGAAATTTTCTACTAGCCAGCTGTGTGCAGTGGCTCACACCTGTAATCCCAGCACTTTAAGAGGCTGAGGCAGTCGAATCACCTGAGGTTAGGAGTTCAACACCAGCCTGGCCAAGACTGGTCTTGAACTCCTAACCTCAAGTGAAACCCCCGTCTCTAATAAAAATGCAAAAATTAGCTGGGCGTGCTGGCGGGCGACTGTAATCCCAGCTACTTGGTAGACTGAGGCAGGAGAATCACTTGAGCTCAGGATGCAAAAGGTTTCAGTGAGCCGAGATACTGTCACTGCACTCCAGCTTGAGTGACAAAGAGAGACTCCATCTCAAAAAAAAAAAAAAAAAAAAAATCCAGCTCTTGCCTTTAAATAAAGAAGAAAAATTTTTAAAAAAAAGTTTCATTTAGATAATGTTGGCTGCAAAATTCTCTACATACAATTATATTTCATGAGGGCACACGAGACCCCCTTTTTTATATCTGTTGTTTATAGAGCCATTAGAAAATTGTGAACTAAGACTGTCATGATATCAGACAGTCTTGATTTTTAATCTTGTGGGGAAAAAAAGCTGTCTACATCAAGATTGTCATCTCCTTTGAGGAGAAACTTTCCTGGTTAGCATTGTCTTAAGATCTCCTATGGGTTTACAATTGCAAGGGTTTGGATGGTCCCTTCTGAATTGTGAGACTATCAACCCAATGCTCAAATCTTGAAGTCTTGCTTCAGTGTAAATGGCAAGAAGACTCAGTTTGTGTTCTAGATTATAAAGTGTTTTACTGTCTTCAGTAAGCAGACTATTAAAGGCTTTCTTTACCTGGTAAAACATGCTTTGCTGTAATGCATGAAAGCTTTTCTGCATTTAGTAATACTACACTTCAGAAGCAGATAATACATGAGCTGCTTTTTGTTTGTTTGTTTTCTTTTGTTTTTTTTGAGACCGAGTCTCACTCTGTGGCCCAGGCTGGAGTGCAATGGCACTATCTTGGTTCATGGCAACCTCTGTCTCCTGGGTTCAAGCGATTCTCCCTGCCTCAGCCTCCCGAGTAGCTGGGATTATAGGCGCCCGCCACCACACTTGGCTACTTTTTGTATTTGTAGTGGAGACAGGGTTTCACCATGTTGGTCAGGTTGGTCTCAAATTCCTGACCCCAAGTGATCTCCTTGCTTTGGACTCCCAAAGTGCTAGGATTACAAGCGTGAGTCACCACACCTGACTCATATATCATTTTTAATTTGACAATGCTTCCCATCTAATTCAACATATCAAATACACTTATATATCATGTTTTTATCATACTTTTAGATGCTGAATTGGCCCTCTGTAGCATCCAAAAGTTAGGGGTCAAAAAAAAACTGTTTTAGAGACAGAATCTTCCTCTGTCTCCCAGGCTGCAGTGATGTGGTGAGGTCTTGGCTCAAAGCAGCCTCTGCCTCCCAAGCTCAAGCGATTCTACTGCCTCAGCCTCCCAAGGAGCTGGGAGTACAGGCACCTACCACCACGCCCAGCTGATTTTTCTATTTTTAGTAGAGACAGGGTTTTGCCATGTTTGCAAGGCTGGTCTTGAACTCCTGACCTCAGATGACCTGTCTACCTTGGGCTCCTAAAGTGTTGGGATTACAGGCGTGAGTCATAGCGCTTGACTGTGCTCTGCCTTTTTAAAAATTAAAATATAGGCCAGGTGGTGGCTTATGCCTATAATCCCAACACTTCTGGAGGCCAAGGTGGGCAGATGACCTGAGGTCGGGAGTTTGAGACCAGCTTGGCAAACATGGCAAAATTCCATATCTACTAAAAATAGAAAAGTCAGTTGGATGTGGTGGCATAGGCCTCTATTCTCAGCTACTTGAGAGGCTGAGACACCAGAATCTCTTGAACCCAGGAAGCTGAGTTTGCAGAGAGTTGAGATTACGCCACTGCATTTCAGCATGAAAGACAAAGCAAGACTATGTCTAAAAAAAAAAAAAAAAAAAAAAAAGAAAAGAAAAAAAGAAATCAAAAGACAACTTCAAGATATACTCAAATATTTTGCTAAATTGTAGCAGAATGAAATGTCTTCTGGCTGGGCACCGTGGCTCACACCTGTAATCGCAGCACTTTGGGAGGCTGAGGCAGGTGGATCAACTGAGGACAGAAGTTGGAGACCAGCCTGGCCAACATGGTGAAACCCCGAGTCTACTAAAAAGGCAAAAATTAGCTGGATGCAGTGGCATGCATGCGCCTATAATTCTGGCTGTTCAAGAGGCTGAGGCTGGAGAATTGCTTGAACGCAGGAGGCTGAGGTTGCAGTGAGCCGAGATCACATCACTGCATTCCAGCCTGAGTGACAGTGAGACTCACTCTCAAAAAGAAAAAGAAAAGAAAAGATATAAATAAAATGTCTTCAGAGCATATCTGTCTATAGTCGCTTGACATCAAGGTAAGACATTTGTTCAGGCACACTATGTTTAGTCAGTGTTGGAAATCATAAACAGCCCACAAATATAAAAAAAGTATTTGCGGCCGGGTGTAGTGGCTCACGCCTGTAATCCAAGCACTTTGGAGGGCAAGGCGGGTGGATCACCTGAGGTCGGGAGTTCAAGAACAGCCTGACCAACATGGTGAAACCCTGTCTTTATTTAAAAAAAAAAAAAAAAAGTATTTTCATTTTTATTTATTTAGACAGTCTCATTCTGTCATGCAGGCTGGAGTGCAGTGGCACGGCTCGCTGCCACCTCAGCCTTCCAGGTTCAAATGATTCTCCTGTCTCAGCCTTCAGAGTAGCTGGGATTGCAGGTGCCCACCACCACACCCAGCTTATGTTTGTATTTTCACTAGAGATGGAGTTTTACCATGTTGGTCAGGCTGGTCTTGAACACCTGAACTCAGTGTAAGGGTAGCCGAGAGAAATGAGAATAGACACAAAGTCAGGTAAAAAAAGTTTTATTTACCTGCCAGGCTGCTCAGTAACAGTCAGAGGAGGCATCCCTGAGCTTAGGAGGGGTTTGTGGATGAGAGGGGCTTAATCTATTTACTGGTAACAGGCACAGAGATAGTCTGTTAACTTGTAACAGACCTACAATACATCATCCTGTGACTTTTGTAATGGCGGTCTTTAAAAAAAAGACAGAGGTAGCTCCTTCCTTTTACCTCGTTGCCTTTCTGAGAGCAAGATGGGTCACCAGCAGCTGTACTGGAGAAACCCGCGAAAATTCGGCCAGGGTTCTCGCTCTTGTTGAGTCTGTTCAAACCGGCAATATGGTCTCAATATGTGCCGCCAGTGTTTCCGTCAGTACGCGAAGGATGTAGGTTTCATTAAGTTGGACTAAAGGATCTTCAAAGGATTATCTAAGACATCTACCATGAAAAACCATGAAATTTTTTGAAAAAAAAAAAAAATTTTTTAAAAAACCAAAAAAAAAAAAAAAAAAAAAGACAGAAACCAGGATTTTTTACAGATATATGTCAAACAGGAATTTACAAGTATGGATAACCAACACATGTTTTCCCTGTTCTCCCCTGAGCTGCCCAGATGGCTGTAATCAGGCTTTGCATAATTGCCACCCATCTGGCAGCCTTGGTGTGGTTCCTAGGTAGAGGTTCAGGAGTGCAGTTGCAGAGCAATCAGAGGGGTGAAGGGGTCCAGCCTTCACAGCTTGTCCCTACCACTCAGGTAATCTGACCACCTCAGCCTCCCAAATTGCTAGGATTACAGGCATGAGTCACCATGCCTGGCTGTCAAAAAGTTTTTATTTATTTATTTTTTTGAGACAGAGTCTTACTCTGTCACCCAGGCTGGAGTGCAGTGGTGTGATCTCGACTCACTGCAACCTCTGCCTTTTGGGTTCAAGTGATTCTCCTGCCTTAGCCTCCCAAGTAGCTGGGACTAAAGGTGCCCACCACCATGCCTGGCTAATTTTTTGTGTTTTTAATAGAGACAGGCTTTCACCATGTTAGCCAGGATGGCCTTGATCTTCTGAACTCGTTATCTGCCCGCCTTGGCCTCCCAAAGTGCTGGGATTACAGGGGTGAGCCATCATGCCTGGTCCAAAAAGTATTTTTAACCCTTTGACATATTTGACAGACTTCCCGATATCAAATTTCACCTTAAAAATTGTCTTCTTTTGTTGCATGATGTGGTTTACACCTGTAATCCCAGAACTTTGGGAGGCTGAGGCAGGCGGATCACAAGGTGAGAAGTTCAAGACCAGCCTGGCCAACATAGTGAAAACCCATCTCTACTAAAACTACAAAAAATTAGCGAGGTGTGGAGGCAGACACCTGTAGTCCCAGCTACTCAGGAGGATGAGGCAGGAGAATCACTTGAATCCAGGCAGTGAACAGTGTTTGTAGTGAGCTGAGACTGTTCAACCACACTCCAGCATGTGCAAAACAGGGAGAGTCTATATCAAAAAAAAAAAAGGCCGGGCACAGTGGTTCATACCTGTAATCCCAGCACTTTGGGAAGTCAAGTTGGGCAGATTATTTAAGGTCAGGAGTTTAAAACCAGCCTGGCCAACATGTGAAACCTTGTCACTACTAAAAATACAAAAATCAGCGGGGGTTGGTGATGGGCGCCTGTACTCCCAGCTACTTGGGAGGCTGAGGAAGGAGAATCGCTTGAGCTCAGGAGGTGGAGGCTGCAGTGAGCTGAAATTGCACCACTGCACCCCCTGCCTGGGAGACAGAGTGAGAGTCTGTTTCAAAAAAAATAAGTTGTCTTTTGTTTTTGACCCCTAAGTTTTGGATGCCACAGAGGGACAATGCGGCATCTAAATGTATAAGAAATAAATGTATTTGATACGTTGAATTAGATGGGAAGCATTGTCAAATTAAAAATGATGTTTGGGTCAGGTGTGGTGACTCATGCCTATTATCATTGCAATTTGGGAGGCCAAAGCAGGCAGATCGCTTGTGGTAAGGAGTCCAAGACTAGCCTGACCAACGTGGCGATACCCTGTATCTACCAGAAAAAAAAATAAATAAATAAATAACCAGGTGTGTTTGTGTGTGCCTGTAGTCCCAGCTACTTGGGAAGCTGAGGCAGGAGAATCACTTGAACCAGGGAGGCAAAGGTTGTAGTTAGCCGAGATTGTGCTGTTATAAGTAAAATTTTGATGCCACAAAGAAAATAGCACTCAAAGATATGTCCTCTCAGCAAGGCAGTTTATTTCTATAAGAGGGTGCAGTGCACAAGGACAGAGCAATGATAACTGCCACACATTTGGACAAGGTGGGACGGGGTACTTATGCCTGACGGGGGGTCGTCCCTGCTGCTGTGTCCTGTGTCGTCCCATATTGGCTAGGGTTAGACTGCACAAGCTAGACTAATCCCGATTGACTATTTTAAAAAGAGCAAGGGTCCAAGCTGGAGTAGCAGAGTGGGTGTTTTGGTGGGAAGAACGATTTAAGGGGGTGTCACATAAAGTAGCTAGGGGTTATCAGGTGAGTGGGATGAGTCAGGATGGAGTGGGGGGCTGGGGGAACAGATGTGAACTACTCATGAACCAGTGGAGAAGGTTGTTTACTGGAAGTTAAGCTTTAAAATAGAGATTTAAAGAATAAGAGAGCTGAACATACTGACATACTGTTTCTTTGAAGACAAACTTGGGGTTCACTATAGCAGTGCCACTGCACTCAAACTTGGGCAACAGAGTTAGACTCCATCTCAAAAAAAAGTAAATAATAATGCAATAAAATAATGTTGGACCTTCTTTTTTTTTTTTTAAAGATGGGGTTTCACCATGATGGCCAGGCTTGTCATGAACTCCTGACCTCAGGTGCTCCACCCACCTCGGCCTCCCAAAGTGCTAGGATTACAGGCGTGAGCCACTGCACCCGGCACTGTTGGACCTTCATCTTTTTTTTTTTTTTGAGATGGAGTTTCACTCATGTTACCCAGGCTAGAGTGCAATGGCGCGATCTCAGCTCACCGCAACCTCTGCCTCCTGGGTTCAGGCAATTCTCCTGCCTCAGCCTCCTGAGTAGCTGGGATTATAGGCACGCACCAGCATGCCCAGCTAATTTTTTGTATTTTTAGTACAGACGGGGTTTCACCGTGTTGACCAGGATGGTCTCGATCTCTTGACCTCGTGATCCACTCGCCTTGGCCTCCCAAAGTGCTGGGAATACAGGCTTGAGGCACTGCGCCCGGCCAAACCTTCTTAACTCATATTTACATAATATACTATTAATAGTTAAAAATTGTAAGTAATTTCAAACATCTAATATATCTAAGTGTATGTTAGTACTCATAATTATGGTTATTACAATAAATTATTGTAGACTGCTGATGTAATTATTTTTTTTTCCTTTTTCTTTTTTTTGAGACAGAGTCTCATTCTGTTGCTTAGACTGGAGTGCAATGGCGGGATCTCCGCTCACTGCAACCTTGGCCTCCAGGGTTCAAGCAATCCTCTTGCCGCAGCCTCCTGAGTAGCTAGGATTACAGGAATGTGCCACCACGCTAGGCTAGCTTTTGTATTTTAGTAGAGACTGGGTTTCACCGTGGCCAGGATGGTCTTAATCTCCTAACCTCATTATCTTGCCTGCCTCAGCCTCCCAAAGTGCTGGGATTACAGGCATGAGCCAGTGCGCCTCGTGTGTTTCTTGTTTTTAATGTTTGGCTAGTAGGAAATTTAAAATTTACATGTGGCTCACATTTTATTTTGAAGGATATGTCGTTTTAAGAATCTTAGGTTGGGCTGGCTCATGCTTGTAATCCCAGCACTGCGAGTCCAAGGTAGGCGGATCACGAGGTCAGAAGTTTGAGACCAGCCTATCCAATATGATGAAACTCCGTTTCTACTAAAAAATAAAAAAAATAATTAGCCGGGCATGGTGGCGCACGCCTGTAGCCCCAGCCACTCAGGAGACTGAGGCAGGAAAGTCTCTTGAACGCAGGAGGTGGAAGTTGAGGTGAGCCGACATGGTGCCACTGCACTCCAGCCAGGGTGACAGAGTGAGCCTCCGTCTAAAAAAAAAAATTCAGGTTGGCCAGGTGTAGTGGCTCACGAATGTTATCCCAGGACTTTGGGAGGCGGAGGCAGGTGAATCATAAAGTCAGGAGTTCGAGACCAGCCTGGCCAAGCCAGTGAAACCCCATCTCTATTAAAAATACAAAAAGTAGCCGGGCCTGGTGGTGACCGCCTGTATTCCCAGCTACTCGGGAGGCTGAGGCAGAGAATTGCTTGAATCCAGGAGGCGGAGGTTGCAGTGAGCCACAATAGCACCACTGCACTCCACCCTGGGCGACAGAGACTCCGTCTCAAAAATTACATTAATAAAATACAATAAAGTATCAAGTTATCGGGGTGTGGTGACTCACGTCTGTAATCCCAGCACTTTGGGAGGCCAAGGTGGGCGGATTACCTGAGGTCAGTGCAAACTTGCGCGCTCTGAATGAAGAGACCCCCAAACAGGCTTTGTGTGAGCAACATGGCTGTTTATTCTAAACACCTGGGTGCAGGTGGGCTGAGGTTGGAAATTAAGTCAGCAAAGGGCGGTGGGATAGGGGTTGGTTTTATAGCTTGTGGGGGAGGCAGTGGAAAATTACAAAAGTTAAGTTTAGGGTGGGTTTTCTGCAAGCTGGGAGGGGGTCATAGGGTGTGGCCTCATGAGGTTGGCCAAGGTCTGTTACAAATTCTAATGGCCTTGTCAGTTGAGGCCTGAATAAAAAATAGAAGAATGTCTCAAGTTAGTTAGGCACCGCAGGGGTTGATCCGTTCTTTCAGAAACTCATCTAGGGTGTAGGTGCAGGTCACAGAGATTACCATGCAGTTCACGGGGGCGAGGTCAGACCTTACAGTCAGGAGTTGGAGACCAGCCCGGGCAACATCATCAAACCCCATCTTTACTAAAATGCAAAAAAATTAGCTGGGCATGATGGTCCATTTCTGTAATCCCTGCTACTCCGCAGAAGAATAACTGGAACCCGGGAGGCAGAGGTTCCAGTAAGCCGAGATCGCGCCATCCTACTCCAACCTGGGCAACAGAGCAAGACTGTCGCAACAAAAAAAAAACCAAAAAACAAAACACAAAACTAAACAAAACAAAAATCTCAGGCTGCCTGCTCAATGGACCCCCAGAAGCCAGCAAAATTATAAAAGCTGAAATTTAAAAATAATTGTTATTCTACTATTTTCATGTGTGAACAACCATATATTGTATTTACAAATACAGAAGAACTTATACACAAGGCTAAGGGCAAACACCCTCTGGGGTGGTCCTGGCTCAGCTCAGGGAGGAAGCCCTGCCTGAAAAGCCTGCACCTTTAGCTGTCACTCTTTCTTTTCTTTTCTTTTGTTTTTTTTGAAGCCAGTCAAATTTAGCAGTGGGGGGTTGTATTGTCACTCTTTCTTAATTCAGCTTCATTTGGTCATGTCTTCTGTCACTCAGGACCCTAGGGGGCAGGGTCTTAAAACTTATCCAATCAGCGACGCGTCCCTGGGAACCAATCAGGCAGCAGCAGGAGAGGAAAGGCGGCTTTGAGGATTTGGCCGGGGCTTTGTCTCTTGCCGGCGCCGAAGTTTTGGGTCTCATTTTTGCTGTTCTGTTTCCTCTGCTACTAGAGGTCCAGTCTCTGTGGCCTTGTCACCCGCTGGTACTGGAGATCCACAGTTAAGACGTCAGGACCCCCGGATACCTAGAAATGGTATGAGTACCTGTTCGACTTCCCCGGAGGGGAAGGGGCCCCTTGGAACCGGTAGGAAGTGGCTGTGGCGAACTCCGGTCTCCCCCTAGTCAGCTCCACAATCTGTGCCCCAGTTCTCCTTGCCCAGCTAGACCTCAGTCCCCTTCAGCAAAAAGATGGCGGGTGGGCAGTGACTGTGCCCTGGCCTGGAACCTCTCTGGACAGCTCTGCACCCGCAGCGCCGCGTCTCTTCCAGATTGTCTCTCCCAGGGACAAGGGGAGGGTCATCAGGGGAGAATCGAGGTGCGGGTCATGAATGGGAAGATACGTCGGGCGGCCGCGTAGCTCAGTTGGTGAACTCCTGGTGCTCAACTGCCCAACGCCGCGGACTCGAATGGGAAGATACTTGGTTTGGTTTATGGGGTTCTCAGTTTCTCTTTTCTCCTATTAAAAATTTATGGGAATTGTTGCGAAAATACTTAAGAATTTATTTTATTTAATTAATTAATTTATTTTTTTTGAGACAGAGTCTCACGCTATCGCCAGGCGCCAGGCTGGAGTGCAGTGGCACAATCTCGGCTCACTGCAACCTCCACCTCCCGGGTTCAAGCAATTCTCCTGCCTCAGCCTCCCAAGTAGCTGGGACTACAGGCACACGCCACCACACCCAGCTAATTTTTGTATTTTTAGTAGAGACGGGGTTTCACCATGTTGGCCAGGATGGTCTCGATCTCTTGACCTGGTGATCCGCCCGCCTTGGCCTCTGAAAGTGCTGGGATTACAGGCTTGAGCCACTGCGCCCGGCAATATTTAAGAATTTAAACAAGGAGTGGTTCAAAAATTGTAGAGCTCCCAGCTGTGGGTTGTAGCTTGTGGTCCGTGGAAGGATCTTGGAGGAAAGATGCATGATAAAAATAACCAAATTCGGGGGGTGGGGATAATAAAAAAGAAAAAAAGGAAATAACCAAACCAAATTCATTAATCAGTTAGGTCCATTTGTGTAGTTTCTTTCTTTTTTTTTTTTTTAAGACGGGGTTTCACCATGTTGGTCAGGCTGGTCTTGAACTCCCGATCTCAGGTGATCCACCCACCTTGGCCTCCAAAGTGCATGGATTACAGGCGTGAGCCACCACGCCCGGCCCATTTATGTAGTTTTTTTTTTTTTTTTTT
>NW_022437194.1:201497-202457 GCF_009761245.1 Sapajus apella
CACCATGTTGACCAGGATGGTCTCGATCTCTTGACCTCGTGATCCACCCGCCTCGGCCTCCCAAAGTGCTGGGATTACAGGCTTGAGCCACCGCGCCCGGCCTTATGTAGTTTCTTAATTTTCATCTTGAGCGTATAAATTTCCTGGTTTTGAAGTCAGAGCTTACTTGGAAGTTTATCGTTGGTTAAGCCTGAATTTTGTTTCCCCCAATGTAGTAATTTCTTTCTTTCTTTCATTTTTTTTTTTTTTTTTTCCGAGACAGAGTTTCACTCTCGTCGCCCAGGCTGGAGTGCAGTAGCGCTCGGTTGACAGCAACCTCTGCCTCCCAGGTTCAAGCGATTATCCTGCCTCAACCCTTCAGAGTAGTTGGGACTACAGGCATGCGCCACCACGTTGGGTTAATTTTTGTATTTTTAGCAGAGTCGGGGTTTCACCATGTCGGCCAAGATGTTCTCCATATCCTGACCTTGTGATCTGCTCACCTCCCAAAGTATTGGGATTACAGGTGGGAGCTACAATGCCAGGCCGACTTTAGTTTTTTTTTAAGTGTAAATCGCATTTTACTCGTAGAGTTTAAAAGGTAAGAAAATACTTATAATACAAAGGGCATAAAGGTGTGCATTTCAAAAAATAATCATGTTGGCCGGGCGCGGTGGCTCAAGCCTGTAATCCCAGCACTTTGGGAGGCCGAGGCGGGTGGATCATGAGGTCAAGAGATCGAGACCATCCTGGTCAATATGGTGAAACCCCGTCTGTACTAAAAATACAAAAAATTAGCTGGGCATGGTGGTGCGTGCCTGTAATCCCAGCTACCCAGGAGGCTGAGGCAGGAGAATTGCCTGAACCCAGGAGGCGGAGGTTGCGGTGAGCCGAGATCGCGCCATTGCACTCCAACCTGGGTAACATGAGAGAAACTCCGTCTCAAAAAAAAAAAAAAAATCATATTCTTCATTTCTTAAA
>NW_022437194.1:202557-224002 GCF_009761245.1 Sapajus apella
GTTTCACCATGTTGGTCAGGCTGGTCTTAAACTCCCAACCTCAGGTGATCCGCCCGCCTTGGCCTCCAAAGTGCTTGGATTACAGGCGTGAGCCACCACGCCCGGCCCTATTTACCTTTTTCTTTCCCAAAATGAGTTTAGGAATTTTTTCAGGTGTGTCTTTTATGACTGGGTGATTTCAAGCAGAATTCCAAGGCTTATTTTAAAATGCAACCAAGAAAAACAATAGGGAAAATCTCTCCTGCGTTTTGGCTGTAGAAAATAAATACGTTTCCGGTCAGGCACAGTAGCTCATGCCTGTAATCCTAGCACTTTGAGAGGCCGAGGCTGGTGGGTCTCCGGAGGTGGGAGTTTGAGACCAGCCTGGCCAATGTGGCGAAACCCAGTCTCTACCAAAAATACTAGAACTAGCCGGGTGTGGTGGTGGGGGTCTATAATCCCAGCTACAGGGGAGGCTCAGGCAGGAGAATCGCTTGAACCCAGGGGGCGGAGTTTGCAGTGAGCTGAGATTGTGCCACTTCACTCTAGCCTGGGTGAAAATGTGAAACTCCATCTCGGAAAAAAAAAAATTTCCACATGATAATTTGATAGATAATTGGTGAGTTACCTATAGTCATAAAAATATCCCTTCCTCTTTTTGCAGGGTAAATTTGTGACAGTGAATATTTCTGTTCTGTATCCTGTTATCTGGACTTGTGAGTTTCATGCTAAAATTTATGAAATAAGCCGGGCGCCCTGGCTCACGCCTGTAATCCTAGCACTTTGGGAGGCCGAGGTGGGTGTATCACTGGAGGTTAGGAGTTCAAGACCAGCCTGGCCATCAATGGTGAAACCCCATCTTTTAAAAAAAAAAAATTATGAGATAAAACTTCGTACCTCCTAGAAATGTTCCCATATGACTAATTGTTTACTACATGATTTTTAATGGAAAAATAAGACATATATTGTCTAAAAGGAACATTTTTGCTTTTCTCATTGAGGTGTAAAATTTAAGCACCTTATAATTTTGTCCCTTTAGATGAACATTGTGTTTGAATAATATTTAATTTTTCACACGTGTAGTTTTGAAAACCAGCTTAAATAACTCTGACATGGAATTCAGAGCTTGAGCCTAATACCTCCAAGCTCTGTTACCCAGACTGGAGTACAGTGACATTATCTCAGATCATTGTAGCCTCAACTTCTCAGGCTCAAGCAATCCTCTTCTGCTTTAACTCCCCAAGTAGCTGGGACTACAGGTGTATACCAGCAGGCCTGGCTAATGTTTTTTGTTTTTTTTGGTATTTTTTGTAGAAACAGAGTGTTGTGGCCAGGCGCGGTGGCTCACGCATATAATCCCAGCACATTGGGAGGCCGAGGCGGGTGGATCACGAGGTCAAGAGATCGAGACTATCCTGGTCAACATGGTGAAACCCCATCTCTACTAAAAATACAAAAATTAGCTGGGCATGGTGGCACGTGCCTGTAGTTCCAGCTACTCGGGAGGGTGAGGCAGTAGAATTGCTTGAACCCAGGAGACGGAGGTTGCGATGAGATTGCGCCATTGCACTCCAGCCTGGGTAACAAAAGCGAAACTTCATCTCAAAAAAAAAAGAGAAACAGAGTGTTGCTCTGTTCCCTGGCTGGTCTCAAACTTTAAAGCTCAGGCAATTTACCTGCCACATTCTCCCAAAGTGCTGAGATTACAGGTGTTAGCCACCATGCCCAACCATACCATATTTTCTTTATCCAGCATATGGTTGATAAGCATTTAGGTTCATTCCCTGTCTTTGCTTTTGTGAATTGTGCTGTAATAAAGATGCGTATGTCTTTATAATAGAATAATTTATATTTCTTTCTGTATATGCCCAGTTATGAGGTTGCTGGGTCAAAAGATAATTCTCTTTTTAGTTCTGTGAGGAATTGTCATATTGCTTTTCATAATTGTTGAACTAACTTACACTCCCGCTAGCAATGTAAACTTACCAGGATCTGTTATCTTTGACTTTCTAATACTAGCCATTCTCATTGGTGAGAGATGATATTTCATTGTGGTTTTTCTTTGAATTTCTGTAATGATTATTGATGAGCATTTTTTATATGCTTGTTAGCCACATGTATGTCTTCTTTTAGAAAGTGTTTTTCTTTTTTTTTTTAAAGACGGGGTTTAACCATGTCGGTCAGGCAAGTCTTGTACTCCTGACCTCAAATGATCCATCTGCCTTGGGCTCCAAAGTGCTTGGATTACAGGCGTGAGCCACCACGCCCGGCCTAAAAAGCATTTTTTCAGTATGTTTTGCCTATATTTTATGTTTTTATTCTTTATTTATGTATTTACTTATTATTTTGAGATGGGGTTTTGCCATATTGGCCAGGTTGGTCTTGAACTGCTGGACTTAGGTGATCCATCTGCCTGGGCCTCCCAAAGTGCTGGGATTACAGGCATGAGCGACTGCCGCACCTGACCTATTTTTATTGAGGTCTTCATTTTATTTTATTTTTTTGATTACCTTTTAGGTTTTGGGGTACATGTGAAGAACATGCAATATTGTTGCATAGGTACACACATGGCAGTGTGATTTGCTGCCTTTCTCCCAATCACCTATATGTTGGCATTTCTCCCCATGCTATCTCTCCCCAACTCCCCACCCCCTGCTGTCCCACCCCTACTTACCCCCGACATACCACAGTGTGTGATGCTCCCCTGCCTGTGTCCATGTGTTCTCATTGTTCAACACCCGCCTATGAGTGAGAACATGCGGTGTTCGATTATCTGTTTTTGTGTCAGTTTGCTGAGAATCATGTTTTCCAGGTGCATCCATGTCCCTACAAAGGACACAAACTCATCATTTTTGATGGCTGCATAATATTCCATGGTGTATATGTGCCACATTTTCCCTGTCCAGTCTATCATCGATGGGCATTTGGGTTGGTTCCAGGTCTTTGCTATTGTAAACAGTGCTGCAATGAATATTTGTGTGCATCTGTCCTTACAGTAGAGCAATTTATAATCCTTTGGATATATACCCAGTAATGGGATTGCTGGGTCAAATGGAATTTCTATTTCTAGGTCCTTGAGGAATCGCCACACTGTCTTCCACAATGGTTGAATTAATTTACACTCCCATGAATAGTGTAGAAGTGTTCTATTTTTCCACTCCTTTCCAGCATCTGTTGTCTCCAGATTTTTTAATGGTCGCCATTCTAACTGGCGTGAGATGGTATCTCAATGTAGTTTTGATTTACATTTCTCTAATGACCAGTGATGATGAGCATTTTTTCATGTTTGTTGGCCTCATGTATGTCTTCTTTTGTAAAGTGACTGTTCATGTCCTTCACCCACTTTTGGATGGGCTTGTTTGTTTTTTTCTTGTAAATCTGTTTTAGTTCTTTGTAGATTCTAGATATCAGCCCTTTGTCAGATGGGTAGACTGCAAAAATTTTTTCCCATTCTGTTGGTTGCCGATTCACTCTAATGACTGTTTCTTTTGCCATGCAGAAGCTGTTGAGTTTGATTAGGTCCCATTTGTCTATTTTGGCTTTTGTTGCCTATGTTTTTGGTGTTTTGGTTATGAAGTCCTTGCCTACACCTATGTCCTGAATGGTTTTGCCTAGATTTTCTTCTAGGGTTTTTATGGTGTTAGGTCTTATGTTTAAGTCTTTAATCCATCTGGAGTTAATTTTAGTGTAAGGTGTCAGGAAGGGGTCCAGTTTCTGCTTTCTGCACATGTCTAACCAGTTTTCCCAACACCATTTATTAAACAGGGACTCCTTTCCCCATTGCTTGTTTTTGTCGGGTTTGTCAAAAATCATATGGTTGGAGATGTGTGGTGTTGCCTCCGTGGCCTCTGTTCTGTTCCACTGGTCTATATCTCTCTTTTGGTACCAGTGCCATGCTGTTTTGATTACTGTAGCCTTGTAGTATAGCTTGAAGTCCAGTAGTGTGATGCCTCAAGCTTTGTTCTTTTTGCTTAGAATTTATAGTTTCAAATAATAGTTTCAAATGATAGTTTCAAATTTTGGCTATGCAGGCTCTCTTTTGGTTCCATATGAAGTTTAAGGGGTTTTTTTTCCATTTCTGTAACGAAGGTCATTGGTACCTTGATGGGGATAGTGTTGAATCTGTAAATTACTTTGGGCAGTATGGCCATTTTCACGATATTGATTTTTCCTAACCACGAACATGGAATGTTTCTCCATCTGTTTGTGTCCTCTCTTATTTTGTTGAGCAGTGGTTTGTAGTTCTCCTTGAAGAGGTCCTTTACGTTCCTTGTTAGTTGTATTTCTAGGTAATTTATTCTCTTTGTAGCAATTGTGAATTGCAGTTCGTTCTTGATTTGGCTCTCTTTAAGTATGTTATTGGTGTGTAGGAATGCTTGTGATTTTTGCACATTGATTTTGTATCCTGAGACTTTGCTGAAGTTGCTTATCAGTTTCAGGAGATTTTGGGCTGAGAGGATGGGGTCTTCTAGATATACAATCATGTCGTCTGCAAATAGGGACAATATGACTTCCTCATTTCCTATTTGAATAGCCTTCATTTCTTTTTCTTGCCTGATTCCTCTGGCTCAAACTTCCAATACTATATTGAATGGGAATGGCGAGAGAGGGCATCCTTGTCTAGTGCCAGATTTCAAAGGCAATGCTTCCACTTTTTGCTCATTCAGTATGATATTGGCTGTTGGTTTGTCATAAATAGCTTTTATTATTTTGACATATGTTCCATCAATACCTAGTTTATTGGGGCTTTTTTTGTTTTTTTTTCATAAAGGGCTGTTGAATTTTGTCGAAGGCCTTTTCTGCATCTAGTGCGATAATCATGTGGTTTTTGTCTGTGGTTCTGTTTATGTGGTGAATTACATTTATGGACTTGTGTATGTTGAACCAGCCATGCATCCCTGGGAGGAAGCCCACTTGATCATGTTCGATAAGCTTTTTGATATGCTGTTGCAATCAGCTTGCCAGTGTTTTATTGAAGATTTTTGCATCTATGTTCATCATTGATATTGGCCTGAAGTTTTGTTTTCTTGTTGAGTCTCTGCTGAGTTTTGGTATCAGGATGATATTTGTCTCATAAAATGATTTGGGAAGGATTCACTCTTTTTGGATTATTTGGAATAGTTTCAGAAGGAATGGTACCAGGTCCTCTTTGTATGTCTGGTATAATTCGGCTGTGCACCTATCTGGACCTGGGCTTTTTTTAGGTGGTAGGCTTTTAATTGCTGCTTCAACTTCTGCCCTTTTTATTGGGATATTCAGGGTTTCAACTTCTTCCTGGTTTAGGCTTGGGAGGATGCAAGTGTCCAGGAATGTATCCATTTCTTCCAGGTTTACTAGTTTATGTGCATACAGTTGTTTGTAATAATCTTTGATGATGGCTTGTATTTATGTGGAATCTGTGGTGATATACCCCTTATCAATTTTTATTGCATCTATTTGATTATTCTTTGTTTTATTTTATTATTTTAAAAATCTGGCTAGTGGTCTATTTTGTTGATCTTTTCAAAAAACCAACTCATGGATATATTGATTTTTTGAAGGATTTTTTTGTGTCTCTATCTCCTTCAGTTCTGCTCTGATCTTAGTTATTTCTTGTCTTCTGCTAGGTTTTGAGTTTTTTTTATCTTGTTCCTCTAGCTCTTTCGATTTTGATGATAGAGTGTTGATTTTAGATCTTTCCTTCCTTTTCATATGGGCATTTATTGCTATATGTTTTCCTCTAGACACTGCTTTAAATGTGTCCCAGAGACTTGATATATTGTGTCTTCATTATCGTTGGCTTCGAAGAACATCTTCCTTTCTGCCTTCATTTCATTGTTTATCCAGTCAACATTCAAGAACCAGTTGTTCAGTTTCCATTAAGTTGTGCGGTTCTGAGTTAGTTTTTGAATTCTGAGTTCTAACTTGATTGCACTGTGGTCTGAGAGACCGTTTGTTATGATTTCCATTCTTTTGCATTTTCTGAGGAGTGATTTACTTCCAATTATTTGGTCAATTTTAGAGTAGGTGTGATGTGGTGCTGAGAAGAATGTATATTCTGTGGATTTGGGGTGGAGAGTTCTGTAAATGTCTATTAGATTTGCTTGTTCGAGGTCTGAATTCAAGTCCTGGATATCCTTATTAATTTTCTGTCTCATTGATATGTCTAATATTGACAATGGGGTTCTCCCACTATTATTGTGTTGGAGTCTAGTCTCTTTGTAAGTCATTAAGAACTTGCTTTATGTATCTGGTGCTCTTGTATTGGGTGCGTATATATTTAGGATCGTTAGCTCTTCTTGTTGCATTGATCCTTTTACCATTATGTAATGTCCTTCTTTGTCTCTTTTGATCTTTGTTGGTTGAAGTCTATTTTATCAGAGATGAGAATTGCAACTTCTGCTCTTTTCTATCCTCCATTTGCTTGGTAAATCTTCCTCCATCCCTTTATTTTGAGCCTTTGTGTATCCTTGCATGTGAGATGGGTTTCCTGGATACAGCACAGCGATGGGTTTTGGCTTTTCATCCAATTTTCCAGTCTATGTCTTTTCATTGGGGCATTTAGCACATTTATGTTTAGGATTAATATTGTTATGTGTGAGTTTGATCCTGCCATTTTGATACTAGCTGGCTGTTTTGCTCATTAGTTGATGTAGTTTCTTCATTGTGTTGATGCTCTCTACCATTTGGTATGTTTTTGAAGTGGTTGGTACTGGTTGTTCCTTTCTATGTTTAGTGCTTCTTTCAGGAGCTCTTGTAAAGCAGGCCTGGTAGTAATGAAATCTCTGAGTAATTGCTTGTTCATAAAGGATTTTATTTCTCCTTCACTTATGAAGCTTAGTTTGGCCGGATATGAAATTCTGGATTGAAAGTTCTTTTCTTTAAGGATATTGAATATTAGCTCCTACTCTCTTCTGGCTTGTGGGGTTTCTTCTGAGAGATCTGCTGTGAGTCTGATCGGCTTCCCTTTGTGGATAACCTGACCTTTCTCTCTGGTTGCCCTTAGTATTTTCTCCTTCATTTCAACCCTGGTGAATCTGACGATTATGTGCCTTGGGGTTGCTCTTCGTGAGGAATATCTCTGTGGTATTTTCTGTATTTCCTGGATTTGAATATTGGCCTGACTTGCTAGGTTGGGGATGTTTTCCTGGATAATATCCTGAAAAGTATTTTCCAGCTTGGATTCATTTTCTCTGTCACATTCATGTACACCTATCAAACATAGATTAGGTCTTTTCACATAGTCCCACATTTCTTGGAGACTTTGTTCATTCCTTTTTACCCTTTTTTTCTCTAATCTTGCCTTCTCCTTTTATTTCATTGAGTTGATCATTGACCTCCTTTCCTCAGCTTGGCCTATTCGGCTGTTGAAACTTGTGTGTGCTTTGTGAAGTTCTTGTGTTTTTCAGCTCAGTCAATTGTCTTATATTCCTCTCTAAGCTGTTTATTCTTTTTAGTATTTCATCAAATCTTTTTTCAAGGTTCTTAGTTTCTTTGCATTAGGTTAGAACATGTTCTTTTAGCTCAGAGAAGTTTCTTATTACCTACCTTCTGAAGCCTTTTTCTGTCAATTCATCAGACTCATTCTCCATGCAGCCTTGTTCCCTTGCTGGTGAGGAGTTGTGATCCCTTGTAGGAGGAGAGGCCTTCTGGTTTTGGGTGTTTTCACCCATTTTGCGCTGGCTTCTTCCCATCTTCGTGGATTTATCCACCTGTCATCTTTGTAGTTGTTGACTTTCAGATTGGGTTTCCGGGTGGGTGTCCCGTTTGTTGATGAGGAAGTTATTTCTTTCTGTTTCTTAGTTTTCCTTCTATCAGGCCCCTCTTCTGTAGGACTGCTGAGGTCCATTGCAGGCCCTGCTTGTCTGGGGATCGCCTGTATTGGCTGCAGAATAGTAAGGGATTGCTGTCAGTTTCTTCTTCTGCTATCTTTGTCCTGGAGGGATACCTGCTAGATGTCTGAGCTCTCCTTTCTGAGGTGACTCTTTGGATATAAGGGGTCAGGGAGCTGCTTGAGGAGACAGTCTGTCCTTTATAGGAGCTCACGTGCTGAGCTGTGAACTCCATTGTTCATTCAGAGCTGCTGGGCAGGTACGTTTAAGTCTGCTGCAGCAGAACTCATAAGCCCCCTTTTTTTTCCCAGGTGCTATGTCCCAGGGAGTTAGGGCTTTATTTATAAGTTTCTGTTGTTCTGCTGCCTTGTTTCAGGGCTGCTTTGTCCAGCGAGGAGGCAGCCTAGTCACTGTCTGCCTGCAGAGGCTTTCCTGAGCTGCTGTGGGCTCCACCCAGTTGCCATGTGAACTTCCCTGCTGTCCTGTTTATACAGGTATAGTTAGAGCTGCCTTGGCAGTGGCGGCCCACCTCTATAATGGTGGACTCTTTCTGTAATAGCGGGCTTCCTCGGCAATGGCGGGCTGCCTCAGCAATGGCAGACTACCTCCTCAGTGGTGGACTGCCTGGGTAATGGTGGACGCCGCTCCCCAACAGAGCTGGACCGTCCCGGATTTAGCTGTGCCTGCTGTGAAACTCTCAATCCAGAGTGTTTAGTTGCTGTTTTTTTGTGGGGGTGGGACCAGCTGAACCTGATCACCTAGCTCCCTGCCTCAGACCCCTCCTTTTTCTTTTCATTTGAATGGGTGACTCTGTCTTCCAGGTGTTCCAGTCACCTGTTGAAAGGCACCAGGATCTTTGTGATTTCCTGTGCAGCAACCCATGGCACTGGCTGAAACAGCCTGGTGGAGATACGTGGGGCTTTTTTGCCCGGGAATCTTCTGGCCTGGGTGTTTCAGTCTTGTTTTTTATCAGTTGAATGGGCGACTCTGTCTCCCAGGAACTCCAGTTGCCAGCTAAAATGGCGCCCAGACCTGTGTATTTTGTACGGAGAATTGCCACGCTGGGGCACCAGCCAAAACAGCTGCGCCAGCCAAAACAGCCACGCTGGCAACCCTTGGAGCTCCTCTGCCTGGGAATCTCCTGGTCTGTGTGCAATAGAAATCCATCTGGAAATGCTGCGTCCAATCATCCTCTGCGCTTTTCTTGGAGCTGCAATCCTGAGCTGCTCCTAATCAGCCATCTTGGATCCATCCTATTGAGGTCTGCTTTTTCCCTGCAAGCTTAAGTTTCTTATAAATTATTGATATTAGACTTTTGTCAAAAGCATAGTTTGCAAATATTTAATTTTATTCTGTGTGTTGTTTGTTTAATGTGCTGCTGATTTCCTTTGGTGTGAAGAAGGTTTTTTTTCTTTTCTTTTGAGACAGTCTTATGCTTTCGCTCAGGCTGTAGTGCAGTGGCATGATCTCAGCTCACTGCACTCTCCACATCCTGGATTCAGGCAGTTCTCCTGCCTCTGCCTCCCTAGTAGCTGGGACTACAGGTGTGTGCCACCACAACCAGCTATTGTGTGTGTGTGTGTGTGTGTGTGTGTGTGTGTGTATGTGTGTATTTTTAGTAGAGATGGGGTTTCATCATGTTGGCCAGGATGGTCTCGATCTCCTGATCTTGTAATCTGCCTGCCTCAGCCTCCCAAAGTGCTGGGATTACAGACATGAGTCACCTCGTTCGGAGCGAAGAAGCTTTTTAGCTGAATTAGGTTCCATTTGTTAATTATTGGTTTTGTTGCAATTGCTTTTGGCATTTTTTTTTTTTAATAGAGATGAGATTTTACTATGCTGTCAAGGCTTGTCCTGAATTCCTGACCTCGTGATCCGCCTGCCTCAGCCTCCCAAAGTGCTGCGATTACAGGTGTGAGCCATCGCACCAGGCCTTGGCATTTTTTTTTTTTTTTTAAATTTCCGTTTCTATGTCTACAATGGTATTTCTTATTTATTTATTTTTTTTTAATTTGAAGTTTTACATTTAAATGTTCATCTTCAGTTGATTTTTGTATATGGTTTAATGAAAGCATGTAGTTCCAATCTTCTACATAGTGCTAACTAGTTATTTCAGCATCATTTATTAAAAAAGAAATTCTTCCCAGATTTATGTGGTTAGCTTTCTCAAAGACCAGGTGATTGTATGTATGTGGCATTATTTCTGGGGTCTCTGTTCTGTTGCATTGTTCTATTAGTTTGTTTTTGTACCAGAACCATGTTGCTTTGTTTACTGTAGCTTTGTAGAATAGTTTGAATACAGGTAGTTTAATGACTTAAGCTTTGTTCTTTTTGCTTATGATTACCTTGGGTATTTGGGCTCTTTTTAGAGTCCATATAAATTTTAAAATAGTTTTATTATTTATTTATTTATTTATTGTTTTTTTAGTTCTGTTAAATATTTTAGGTAGTTTGATAAAAATGGCATTAAATCTGTAATTATTTTGGCACTATGACTATTTTAATAACATTGATCTTTTTCTATCCATGAGCATAAAATGTTTTTCCAGTTGTTTGTTTAATCTTTTACTTCTTTAAGCAGTATTTTGTCAGTCTTGTCACAAAGATCTTTCACCTCACTGGTTAGCTGTGTTCCTAGATATTTTATTATCTTTGTAGTGATTGTGAATGGGATTTTGTTTTTGATATGGCTTTCAGCATGCATGTTTTTAATATACAGAGATGTTAATTTTTGTACATTTATTTTGTATCCTAAAAACTTGCTGAAGTTTCTTGTCAGTTTAGAAAGATTCTCTGCCAAGATTAGAGGGTTTTTCAGATACAGCGTTATGTCATCTGCAAATGTAAGTAAGTTTGACTTCCCCTCTTCCTGTTTGCATGCCATTTTTTTTTTATATTGCCTAATTCCTCTGGCCAGAACTTTCAATTTTGTGTTGAATAGGAGTGTTGAGAGAAGGCGTTTTTATCTTGTGCCAGTTTTCAAACAAAAGTGATTCCAGGTTGTGTGTATTCAGTATGCTGGCTGTGGGTTTTTGATAATAACTTATTATTTTGAAGTATGCACTTTACATTACTAGTTTGTTAAGGCTTTTTAACTTAAAAATGTTAAATGTTATTGAAAGCTTTTTCTTCATCAATTGACATAATTTTGTGGATTCTGTCTTTAGTTCTGTTTATGTAATGAATCACAATTATTAATACAAGTGTGTTTTTTTGTTTTTGTTTTTGTTTTGAGACCGAGTCTCACTCTGTTGCCCAGGCTGGAGTGCAATGGTGCTATCTCAGCTCACTGCAACCTCCGCCTCCCGGCTTCAAGCAATTCTCTTGCCTCAGCCTCCTGAGTATCTGGGATTACAGGTGCGTGCCACTATGCCTAGTTAATGTTTTGTATTTTTAGTAGAGATGGGGTTTCACCATATTGGCCAGACTGATCTCGAACTCCTGGAATAAACTGAGGTCTTTCCAACTTTCCGATGTAAGCATTTTTTAATGCTATAAATTTTTCTCCTAACATGGCCTTAGTTGTGTTGCAACAATTCTGGTATATTGTGTCTTTTGTTTTCATTTTTTTTTCAAAGAACTTGTTGGTTCCTGCCTTAATTTTATTATTTTCCCAAAAGTAATTCAAGTGTAGCTTGTTTAATTTCCATGTAATTTTATGGTTCAAGTGGTTTTTTTTTTTGTGTTGAATAACATTTTTATCAAGTTGTGGCCTCTGCCTGTGATTCATATAATTTTGGAATTCTTAAATTTGCTGAGGATTGTTTTGCTTCTGACTGTGTGATCAATTTTAGAGTATGTGCCACGTGGTGATGAGAAGATTGTATAGTATGTTATTTTTAGATGGAGAGTTCTGTAAAAGTCTAAGAGGACTATTTAGTCAAGCATTGAGTTTAAGTCTTGATATCTTTGTTAATTTTCTGCCTCAATAATGTGTCTATTAGTACCTGTGGGTGTTGTAGTTTCCCACTATTATTGTATCAGTATCCCATTCTCTTCATACGTTTCTTAAAAACTTATTTATGTGCACCCATCAATTTATTATAACATCTTTCTCTCTTCTGCTTTTGTTTTTTTACCATAAACATTCTTTGAAGTTCACAATTCAAATGTCCAAGAGTTCAAGAATATGTTTACTGACCTAGTTATTTTAGGAGAAAATATAAATTAAAAATAAGAGACTTTATTCACATATGTGAAAATAGAGGAGAATGTTTTGTTCATCTCTGTTGTATTAAAGCATTTAGATTATATGTAGATTTTTTTCTTTGTTTTTTTGAAATACATGTAAATTATATTAACATCTAAATAAACCTTTTGTCATTCCTTTTGACTCAGGATTGTCTTTATTCGGGACCTAAGGTTTATTGCTTTGTTTTTGCTTTGGCAAAGGTTTATTTAAAAGTTAGCAGTACAGATGATAAAGACTAAAAAATACAAAGTAAGTTTCTTTGACAGAAATGTAATTATCCAGGTAATTATTTGCAGGCTGAAGTACCTACAATGCAAAAGCAAAAATAGTTTAGTGTGTAAACTGAACAATGAAGCCTGTAGTTTGACTTTTTTTTCCTGTTTATTACTTTAAAACAATTAGCATAGTTATGTGTGGTCTTTTTAGACAACCTGCATTTATATAAATTAAACAGTATATATTCTACAATAGTATGAATATTTGGCAATATTTACTTTGAATAAATACCATAAATAGTTGTTTTAATATTGGTGCTCATACTTTTGTAATATAAAGTATTTTAACTGTACTAGTTACAATTTTTCAAAATCCTACATACATTATGAGTAGTATATTAAAATTATTAACAGATATTTATATCTAATATTCAAAGAAAATTTACTACCAAACTTACTGTAGGTATTAGTCTGACATGCTTATTAATTTATCCAATGCAGATAATTATAGTAAGCATAATTTTAGTGTCTTTTATTTTATTAAATTAAAATGCTGTGTTTTTTTCTTTTTTCTTTGAGGGGGGTATACAGTCTCCCTCTGTCGCCCAGGCTGCAGGGCAGTGGCATTATCTCAGCTCACTGCAAGCTCTGCCTCCTGGGTTCAAGCCATTGTCCTGCCTCAGCCTCCCGAGCAGCTGGGATTACAGGAATGTGCCAGCATGCCCAGCTAATTTTTGTATTTTTAGTAGAGACAGAGTTTCACCATATGGCCAGGCTGGTCTTAAACTTTTGACCTCGTGATCTGCCCGCCTCGGCCTCCCAAGGTGTTGTGATTACAGGCATGAGCCACCACACTTGGCTTACAATTTTGTTTTGTTTTCTCTCTTTCTCTCTTTCTTCCCCCTCTCCCCTGCCCCTCCCCTTTTTCTGTTTTCTGACAGTTTCATTCATTTTGCCCAGGCTGAACTGCAATGGTGCAATCTTGGCTCATTGCAATCTCTGCCTCCAGCTTTCAAGTGATTCTCCTGCCTCAACCTCCTGAGTAGCTGGGATTACAATCATTTGTCACCACTCCCGGTTTATTTTGTATTTTTAGTAGAGATGAGGTTTCTTTATGTTGGTCAGGTTCTCAAACACCTGACATGAGGTGATTTGCCCACCTGGGCCTCCTAAATGGTGGGATTACAGGTGTGAGCCACTGCACCTGGCCTTTCAGTTTTGTTTTCTAACAGTCGTGTTATTGTGGAGTTTTCCTGGGGCTGGAGAAAATATTTCTTGTAATTATATTTCCCAAACACTGTCTAGAATTAGAAGACATACTGTAAACACATAAGGTTCCTACCAAGCTTTACTCTAGAGGGGCCTTTCCATTCCAGGCTTTTCTTGAACTTACAGTTATCCTGTAAAGTGCATGTTGTCTCCTAAATATGCAGGCAGAATTATGTCTCTGCATGTTTGGTATCTATAGTCCTCTACAATCACTTCTAGAGAGGCTAGATGAGATTACTGCACACTTTCCAGGGGAGCAGTCAATCATTTTACCTCTTTCAGTGACTTGCATTGTAAGACCTCAAACGGATTGAGAGCTCATGGGTCCTAGAAACGCAATTAGAGTAACATGAGTGCATTTAGTAGACATGTAGATATGCAAATGTCCACTTTCCTTTTTCTCCTCTTGCTAAAATGCTCAAATGTGCAGGCAGCATGTGCTGCTACTCCACCCATTTTGGACCTAAATCTGCAGCCCCAAATTACAAATCTAGGTCTTGAGATTTTATCTGAGGAATGAAAGCCCTTTTAGTTATCAAACACAGAGAGACATTAAAATGAGAGCACAGTTATGTCTTTCTCCCCCTTTCAACTACCTATCTCTTGAAACTGTTCACGATTGCCACAAGTATGTATAAATTAAACTAATAATGTCACAGAAGACACTATATCATATACCCTAACCCTTAGTGATGTATAGCCAATCCATAATCAAAGTTATTTCTTTAAATAAAGAAGACTTTCCTGTTTCTTCCACTTTTTGACCGAGTACTGCTTGAAAGGAGTGCTGCTGAAACTGTAACCAAAGGAGGCATTATGCTTCCAGAAAAATCTCAAGGAAAAGTATTGCAAGCAACAGTAGTTGCTGTTGGATCAGGTTCTAAAGGAAAGGGTGGAGAGATTCAACCAGTTAGTGTGAAAGTTGGAGGTAAAGTTCTTCTCCCAGAATATGGAGGCACCAAAATAGTTCTAGGTGACAAGGATTATTTTCTATTTAGAGACGGTGACATTCTTGGAAAGTACGTAGACTGAAATAAATCACTATTGAATTGCATCAACATGAAGCAGCCCATTCTACTGAAGTTCTGAAATCTTTTATCATGTAAATAATTTCCATATCTCTCTTTTATAAAAAGCTAATGATAACTAATGACCAAAAAAAAAAGACTGCCTGAGAAACAACTTTTTTTTTTTTTTTTTAAATAGAGTCTCGCTCTGTCACACAGGCTGGAGTGCAGTGGCACCATCTCGGCTCACAGCAACCTCCACCTACCAGGTTCAAGCAGTTGTCCTGTCTCAGTCTCCTGAGTAGCAGAGATTCCAGGTATCTGCCACCATGCCCAGCTAACATTTTTGTATTTTTATTAGAGACAGGGTTTCACTCACTATCTTGGCTTTGCTGGTCTTGAACTCCTGGCCTCTTTTATTTTTCTTCTTTTTATGAGAGATAGTCTTGCTTTTGTTTTCCAGGCTGGAGTGCAATAGCAATCTTGGCTGACTGTAACCTTAGCCTCTCAGGTTCAAGTGGTTCTCCTGCCTCAGCCTCCCAAGTAGCTGGGATTACAGGCACCTACTGTTACACCTGGCTAATTTTTGTATTTTTAGTGGAGACATTGTTTCACCATTTTGGTCAGGCTGGTCTCGAACTCCTGACCTCAGGTGATTCGCCCCCCCCACCCCCCTTGGTCTCCCAAAGTGCTGGAATTACAGGTGTGAGCCACTGTGCCTGTCCGAGAAACAACTTTTTGTCAGTTCACTCTGTTGTTTCTTTTTGGTTTTACAAATCCCCCCACTTTTTTTTTTTTTAATACAGTCTTGCTCTGTCAGGGACATGATATGGGGAAATCTCTCTTTGAACTGTACTTTACTTGCTGTAACACCCAAAACTGCAGCTAGGTTAATCCCACCTAGAATCTTCACATAAGTTTTGCCCTCTGCCTCATATTTACAAGACAATGTAGACTTTGGATAGAATATGTATGGAAAACTAAGAGGAGGCATTTTCTGCATTGCACAATGTCAACACAGAGATCTTTGAGAGTGTGGCTCTTTGAGCTTTTCAGGTCTTGTTCAGTGACCTGCTGCAGTTCTGTGAGAGGCTCGAAGACTAAACAGAATCTGATGGCAGAATCTATAAGTGTAAACAAGTATCTTAGGAGTGAAAGATCAAGACTGAACTCTCCAGAGCCATAAGCACAACTATACCTTTGCATAAAAATGTGACACTGGAGTACAGTATTCTTGTTCTTGCTCTTCCCCAAGAGCTAGCTCATCTTGACAGGTAATTTAGGTTCTCGAGCTTCACCGGGGCAGGTTCATTTTTTATTTTTTTTTATTTTTTTATTTTTTTCGAATCAGCCTGAATTGTCGGCATGGTGGCTCATGCCTGTAATCCCAGCACATTAGGAGGTCGAGGCGGGTGGATCACCTAAGGTCAGTAGTTTGAGACCAGCCTGGCCAACATGGTGAAACCACATCTCTACTAAAAATACAAATAGCCCAGTGTAGTGGCATGCACCTGTAGTCCCAGCTACTTGGGAGGCTAAGGCAGGAAAATTGCTTCAACTTAGGAGGTGGACGTTGCAGTGAGCCAATATTGCATGACTGCACTCTAGCCTGGGCAACAGAGCAAGACTCCACCTCTTTTATTTTGAATTTAAATTTTATTTTATTTTTAATAGAGATGGGGTTTCATCATCTTGGCGAGGCTGGTCTTGAACTCCTGACCTCATGATCCACCCACCTCAGCCTCCCAAAGTGCTGGGATTATAGGCATAAGCCTCCATGTCGGGCAACGAGACTCCATCTCAATAAAAAATAATAAATAGAAAAGAATTAGCCTGATTCTCTCCTGTCTGACATGTCATTGGGCCACCAGCACAGGGTCACTGGGAACCCTATCACAATCACCTAGGCATTTTTGAGTTATTTGAGAATGTCCAGAGCAGAATTTTATTAGGCTGACAAGAGTGGTAAGTCATTTCTAAGAGAAGTGACTTATTCTGTATTTGTTCTTCACCTTATAGAAGAAATGTTTTTGTTTGGTGCCCAAATGAGAGTTTCTCCGCTTTCCTTGTACTTGAGTGAAAAACAAGAAGGAGGTATGGAACTCAAACACATAAATCAATTGGCTTTCCTCTCATGTAGTCATTAGAAAAATGGATAAAGCAGACATGATCCCTACAATCAAGAAACTTTTAGTCTATACTAGCAACTGGATTAAAGGTTGAATTATGCATTATATGGTGAGTACAATAAATAGATGTGTGCAAAAGCTTGGGCTTTATTTGGACCACTTTCTTTTTACTTTTATTTTCTTTGAGACAGAGGTTTTTCTTGTTGCCTAGGCTGGAATGCGTTGGCGTGATCTGGGCTCACCACAACCTCTGCTCCCCAAGTTAAAGTGATTCTCCTGCCGCAGCCTCCCGAGTAGCTGTGACTACAGGCATTAGACACCATGCCTGGCTAATTTTGTATTTTTATTTTACTGCAGACGGGGTTTCTCCATGGTCAGGCTGGTTTTAAACTTTCAAACTCAGGTGATCCACCTGCCTCGGCCTCCCAAAGTGCTGAGATTACAGGCGTGAGCCACCACACCTGGCCCTCACTTTTTTAATATTGTTCTGACTTCTGATGTTTTCATCAGAAGGGAGATTTATGAGCAGAAGCATTGTTATTATTATTTGTATTTTTTCCTGGTGGGTGGGGACGGAGTCTCACCCTGTTGCCCAGGCAGGGTTGCAGTGGCTTGATCTCAGCTCACTGCAACCTCTGCCTTCTGGGTTCAAGTGATTCTCCCGCCTCAGCCTCTATAGTAGCGGGGATTACAGGTCTGTGCCACCACACCCCGCTAATTTTTGTATTTTTAGTAGAGACCGAGTTTCTTCATGTTGGCCAGGCTGGTGTGGAATGCCTGCCTTGGCATCCCTAAGTACTGGGATTACAGGCATGAGCCACCACACCCAGCCTATTATTTGTATTTTTTTTTTTACCTTGTTAACAATACATATTTATTTCCTAAAAAAATTATCCTAGAAAATGGAAAGTGATTTGTTTCAATTGCTTATTAGTATATGATATGAAATTGACAGGGCAGTGGCTCAAAAAGATTAAAATTACACACACTCTGAAATTTAAGTTTCTCTTAGGTAAGTTTAAGAAAAACAGAACTGGAAATACACCCAGTGGTATAGAGAACCAGATTCTACATAGGGTCCACTCCCTGCCCCAGCCCTTTTCAGATTCACCCTTTTTGGAGGCCCTATTTAGGTCTGGCCCTACCTTGGAGTCACCTCATGGAACAGAATAGAAGAGATCAGAGTTTTGAGTGATGAATCTTGTTCTACTTTTAGAGCTGGTGCTCAGAGTTTTCTGAAACCTAAAAGCAGATAAATGAGAAACATGAAGTATGCATTTTAGGGTCTCATTTCTAAATTTTTAACTTTAAAATTAGTGCTTGCAGTGACATTCTATTTAGCAACTTGTTTTCTGTCCTGCAGATCTAGCAGTTTCTTTATAAGTCACAAAAAGTGAATATAAATACCATACAAAGTTTTGTAAATTACATTAAACTCTTCCATTTCTGTTTGACTTGTGTCTGTTTGTATTTAGATTTTATTTTATACATTTTTTAAATAAAATCAAGAACAGAGAAACGGGAAGAAATAAAAATTCTGTTTTTTTTCCTAAATATTTGGAATTATTGAACACTTAGTATCAACACATAGGGTGTTATTAGAATTAAGTCCAATAATGTGTTGTTACAGTGCTCTGTAAAATCTTATTGAGCACATTTGACCTGCTTAATAAACATTGCATTAGTATTTGTATACATTTTGTTTTCTAAATACAGACTTAAGGCCTGGTGCAGTGGTTGACACCAGTAATCCCAGCACTTTGGGAGTCCAAGGCTATCTGATCATTTAAGGTCAGGTGTTCAAGACCAGCCTGACCAACATGGTAAAACCCCATCTCTATTAAAAGTACGAAGAAAAATAATTAGCCAGGTATTGTGGTGCAAAGCTGTAGTCCCAGCTACTAGGGAAGCTCAGGAAGGAGAATTGCTTGAATCTGGGAGGTAGAGGTTGCAGTAAGTGCAGATCTCATTACTGCACTCCAGCCAGTGTAACAGAGTGAGACTCCGTCTAAATAAATAAATAAATTCAGACCTAGTCAGATATTGCTGCTTTGTGTTTTCTCTGTAAACTTTAGAAAGCCAGCAAAGATTATGGTACTTTAAGATGGAGATTGGTAGTCTTTATCTGTGTGAGAAGTATCTGTGTTGTGACAAAAGTGCCAAGAGACTTTGTGTTGTGCCTGCTTTCTCTAACTAATGCTCATAATGAGACCAGGGGGAGCATCATCAGCATTGGCAGGGGTCTTATTTAAAACACCCATTCATGAACCCTTTCCAAAACTGTACAATCACATTACATAGAGTGGTACCAACATTACCAAGTGATTTATAATCTCATTAAAGCTTGAGATGCAATGCTTAGTTATGTGGTTATAAGTTTAGGCTGCTAATTAGAATCACATGGCTAATTTTCAGAACTATCTTTACTGGTGTTCTTCCTGTCACACTTTCCAATTAATGTTCTGGGTGGAAGCATTCATGTTATATTATTTAACTGCCTCATATAACTCTTAGGTTGTGGTCAGAATCAAGAATAGGGGATTTAAGATGCATTTGTGAGAGTTTAGGATTCACCTGTGCACTAAAAGGTGGTCCTAGAGCCTCTTTTCTTTGGGTTTCATAGGGACAGGGCAGTATGGCTTATATTTTCATTATTGTAGCAGAAATTGCTGGCAGGGGAGGGTGCCTGAGGATGGGAAAGGAGAAACTCATATATTTATTTTTTAATCTGTGGAGCAGCTTATTGTTTCTGAATCTCTTCTATTACAAAATACAAAATGGGTGGAATTTTTCTGTCTTGGTTCTTCTGCCTGTGGGTATGGTGGTAGCAGGTAAATGTGGTGCCAACACCATTCAAGGCATATTCTCAAGATGCAGGTGTAATTTGTCCAGAGAATCTTACCTGAGAAGAAATCCTAGAGAAGAAGGAGAAAGAGGAAAAAAAAGGCTTTCTTAATAATGAATTCTTTTTTGTTTTAAGATGGAGTTTCGCTCTTGTTGCCCAGGCTGGAGTGCAAGGCACAATCTCAGCTCACTGGCACCTGTGCCTTTCAGGTTCAAGAGATTCTCCTGCCTCAACCTCCCAAGTAGCTGGGATTACAGGCATGTGCCACCACGCCCAGCTAACTTTTGTATTTTTAGTAGAGATGGGATTTCCACATGTTGGTCAGGCTGGCCTCGAACTCCCAACCTCAGGTGATCCACCTGCCTTGGCCTTTCCAAGTACTGGGATTTCAGGTGTGAGCCACCACACCTGGTAATGATGATATGTTGAATACTTATTCTAAGTTTCTGGATACATGTGCAGAATGTGCAGGTTTATTACATAGGTAAATGTGTGCCATGGTGGTTTGCTGCACATATTGATCCATCCTCTATGTGCCCTCCCTTTTCTTCCCACTTCACAACAGGCCATGGTATGTATTGTTCCCCTCCCTGTGTCCATGTGTTCTCATTGTTCAACTCTTACTTATGAGTGAGAACATGTGTTTTTTGGTTTTCTATCACTGTTTTAGTTTGCTAAGGATGATGACTTCCAGCTTAATATGTGTTCCTGCAAAGGACATGATCTTATTTCCCTTTATGGCTGCATACTATGCCATGGTGTATATGTACCACATTTTACTTATCCAGTCTTTTATTGATGGACATTTGGATTGGTTCCATATCTTTGCTTTGTAAATAGTGATGCAATAAACTATTACATACATGTGCATGTGTCTTTGTAGTAGAATGACTTAATTCCTTTGAGTATATTCCCAGTAATGGGATTGCTGTGTCAAATGATATTTCTGATTCTAGATCCTTGAGGAATCACCACACTGTCTTCCATGATGGTTGAACTAATATACATTTTCACCAACAGTGTAAAAGCATTTCTATTTCTCCACAGCCTCACCAGCATTATTGTTTCTGACTTTTTAATTAATAATCACCTTTCTGACTAGTGTGAGATGATATCTCATTGTGGTTTTGATTGGTTTTGTCTAATTATCTGTGATGTTGAGCTACTTTTCATATTTTTGTTGGCTGCACAAATGTCTTTCAGAAGTGTCTGTTTATCTTTTGCCCAATTTTGATGAGATTGTTTGAAAACAAAGTTTCTTGTAAATTCTGGATGTTAGACCTTTATGAGATGGGTAGATTGCAAAATTTTTCTTCCATCCTGTGGGTTGCCTGTTCACTCTGATGATAGTTTCTTTTTCTGCGCAGAACCTCTTTAGTTTAATTAGATCTTGTCAGTTTTGGCTTTTGGTGCAATTGCTTTTGGCATTTTTTGTCATGAAATCTTTGCCCATTCCTATATCCTGAATGGTAGTTTCTAGATTTTCTTTTTTTCTTTCCTGTCGTTTCTTTTCTTTTCTTTTATTCTCTTCTTTCTTTTCTGTCTTTCTTGCCCAGGCTGAAGTAAAATGAGGTGATCCTGGCTCACTGCAACCTCCTCCTTTAGAGTTTAAGTGGTTCTCCTGCCTCAGCCTCCCAAGTAGTTGAAATTACAGACATGTGCCACCACACCTGGCCAATGTTTTGTATTTTTAGTAGAGCATGGGGTTTCTCCATGTTGGTCAAGATGGTCTCAAACTCCCGACCTCAGGTGATGTGCCCACTTTGACATCCCAAAGTGCTGGGATTACAGGCGTGAGCCTCAGTGCCTGGCCTCCTAGGTTTTCTTCTAGGGTTTTTACGGTTTTGGCTTTTACATTTAAGTCTTTTTTTTTTTTTTTTTTTTTTTTTTTTTTTTTTTTTTTTTTTTTTTTTTTTTTTTTTTTTTTTTTTTTTTTTTTTTTTTTTTTTTTTTTTTTTTTTTTTTTTTTTTTTTTTTTTTTTTTTTTTTTTTTTTTTT
>NW_022437194.1:224102-242405 GCF_009761245.1 Sapajus apella
TTTTTTTTTTTTTTTTTTTTTTTTTTTTTTTTTTTTTTTTTTTTTTTTTTTTTTTTTTTTTTTTTTTTTTTTTTTTTTTTTTTGAGACGGAGTCTTGCTCTGTTGCCAGGCTGGAGTGCAGTGGCTCAATCTTGGCTTACTGCAACCTCTGCCTCCTGGGTTCAAGTGATTCTTCCACCTCAGCTTCTCAAGTAGCTGGGACCACAGGCGCATGCCACCACACCCGGCTAATTTTTGTATTTTTAGTAGAGATGGGGTTTTACCATGTTGGCCAGGATGGTCTTGATCTCTTGACCTCGTGATCCGCCCACCTCGGCCTCCCAAAGTGCTGGGATTACAGGCGTGAAGCCACCATGCCTGGCCACACTTAAGTCTTTAATTCATCTTGAGTAAATTTTTGTAGAAGATGTAAGGAATTGAATTCATAAATTACTTTGCATTGAATTCATAAATTACTTTGGGCAGTATGGCCACTATTCATTATGTTGACTCTGCCTTTCTTCTTTTTTTTGAGATGGTTTTTTCTCTTGTTGCCGAGGCTGGAGTGCAATGACATGATCTCAGCTCACCGAAACCTTCGCCTCCTCAGTTCAAGCAATTCAAGCAATTCTCCTGCGTAGCTGGGATTATAGGCATGCACCACCATACCCAGCTAATTTTGTAATTTTTTAGTAGAGACAGGATTTCTCCATGTTGGTCATGCAGGTCTCAAACTCCTGACCTTAGGTGATCCAACTGCCTCTGCCCCCCAGAGTGCTTGGGATTACAGGTGTGAGCCTCTACACCTAGCCTGATGTTGATTCTTACTGTCCATAATGATGGAATGTTTTTCCATTTGATTGTGTGCTCTCTTACTTCCTTGAGTAGTGGTTTGTAGTTCTCCTTGAAGAGGTCCTTCCCATTCCTTGTTAACTGTATTTCTAGGTATTTTATTATTTTTGTGGCAATCGTAAAGTTCATATAGGATTTGGCACTCCGATCCTTTAGTGTTGCCTTATAGGAATGCTTGTGAGTTTTGTATTTTTAGTGGAGATGGGGTTTCACCATGTTGGCCGGGATGGTCTTGATCTCTTGATCTCGCGATTTGCCAGCCTCGACCTCCCAAAGTGCTCAGATTACAGGTGTGAGCCACCATGCCTGGCCAAACCAATGTTTCTTTATGATTAAATTCAGACTATAATTTATTTTTGAGAAGGCGGTGATGCTGTGTCCTTCTGTATGCTTCAGCATGTCAATAACCCACTTGGTTAATGAGCTTTGTGAGAGGTTTTTTTTCTGTAGAATTAATTTTTTTTGTCTTCATTATTAAGTATCTTTATGCAGCTGATGTGGATAATCACTTTTAATCTGGCAGCTGTCCTTTCTTAGGTTTCCTTTGCATTTATCTGTCTTTGGAAAATTAAAGTGCTAATCTTTGTTTATAGGCCACAAAAACTGAAAAACACACAGGCTCTTTCACTTACTGGATGTTTGACAAAATAGTTTTCTTGTGCCAAAAACATTGGCATTAGTGGTGAGCTTGTTAGAGATTCAGAAACTCAGATTTTATTCCAGATTTTCTGAAAAAATAATCAGCATTAACATGATCTCCAGTTTATTGTACACATTAAAATTTAAGCAGTACTTTATAACTCAGTATGTCTTTCCCTCTGAAAAATTTACGCAACTCATTCTGTATGATGTAAATGTAGCACTAAAAAATGTACATGTTAGTGTTTATGTCTTCAGTTTTGTACTTCGTCATCTAGAAAAGTACCATCTATATTGTGATGTTGTGGATCTTATGCCACTCTCTTTTCTCAGGCTTAGAGAATACATTAGAGAATATTTCTGTGTTGAAAGTTATTTATTAGATATTTTCAGTCACTTCTATAAGTAAGAACCACTTCTCTTTATTCTTGCTTTAACTTGAGTCAAATTAAAAATTCTGCTCCTGGCCACTTGGTAAATATATGTGTGTGTCTGTGTGTGTGTTTGTGTGTTTTTCAGGGAGTGTTGACATTTAGGGATGTGGCCATAGAATTCTGTCTGGAGGAGTGGCAATGCCTAGACACTGCACAACAGAATTTATATAGGAATGTGATGTTAGAGAACTACAGAAATCTGGTCTTTCTGGGTGAGCATAACTTCAATACACGATTTCTTAATACACCCTGTAAGATATATTTATTGATTGATTGTAGAATGGTTTTTGGTAACTTATGCTTTCAGATCTGTTATTTTTTTAAACCTTTTTTTTTTTTTTTTTTTAAGATGAGGTTTCACCATGTTGGTCAGGCTGGTCTTAAACTCCCAACCTCAGGTGATCCGCCCGCCTTGTCCTCCAAAGTGCTTGGATTACAGGCGTGAACCACCACGCACAGCCTAAACTTTATTTATGTAAAAAAGAATTTTAAGATGTTTAATTTTGACCTGAAGTTTCCACATTCCGGAGCTGATCGGTGCCCTTCACTCTAGATTAGTGTTAATTGTAGAAATACAGTGGCATAGCAAACTTGCCCAAATCTTAAAATCTAACTGCCACTACTGATTTTTGATTTAGCAGTACCAGGTAGTGAAATTAAGAACTTACACAATTAAAATATTTCCCAAATATTTAAAATTTGTTGTTATAAGTTAGTATTTTAGAATTTATTAAAATATTCTTTTGCATTCTTTTCACTGAGCACACTACTAAGTTGGTAACTGGAGAATATAAGCAAGATTTATGTAATTTTTAATAAAACAGGTATTGCTGCCTTTAAGCCAGACCTGATCACCTGTCTGGAGCAAGGACAAGAACCTTGGAATGTGAAGAGACATGGTATGGTAGCCGAACTCCCAGGTAGGTGTAAGTGAAAGTGAGTAGAACAGACGACACAGATGAGAGGTCCAAAGTAAGAAAAAAGCCAGTCCTTGAAATGATTTGGAATTTTGTGTTCCAAAGGAAGTAGTTTCTGGAAAGCCTATTGGTTTTTTTTTTTTTTTTAATTTTGCTCTCACATAGAAACTCTTCTGTCTTATCCTTTTAAAATCTCTAAAAATTTTAGTTTCCCTTCAGTGATGTTTCTTCAAGTTTACAGTGCCAGCCAAAGTCCTCTTCGTGGCATATAAGAGACTGCAAAATTTGACTGCTTTTTTATTGTTTTTCAAAACACACAGATATCTGCATAACGTTGAGAAACTGCATGTTAAATGGTTTTTTAAGTTCTTTTTTTACATCATGTCTAAAATATGTGGGAGTAGTGGCTTCTTTTCCATTGTTTTTATTACTTAGTTTTCTGCATATACATTTTGTCTTCTATAGCCTTTAATATAGTTTGAAATTATAAAGTATGATGCTCTTCTGCTTTGTTCTTTTTTTTAAAGATTGCTTTGGCTATTTAAAGTCTTTTGTAGTTCTACATGAATTTTAGAATTGTATTTTCTATTACCGTAAAAACTGCTGGAGGCCGGGTATGGTGGCTCATGCCTGTAATCCAAGCACTTTGGAGGCCAAGGCTGGCGGATCACCTGAGGTCGGGAGTTTAAGACCAGCCTGACCAACATAGTGAAACCCGATCTTTATTTAAAAAAAAAAAAAAAAAAGGAATTTTGATAGGGAGTTTATTGAATCTAGAGATCACTATGGATAATATGGCACTTTAACAATTTTCTTTCAATCAATAGACATGAAATGTTTTTAAATTTATTTTTGTTGTTTCAATTTTTTTTATTGATGTATGCTTTATTTCAAAGTAAGCCTGTCTTCTGAAAAGAGTGTTCCTCAATCTTGGGCATTAGCACAGTTTTACAACTCCCTCCCTGGATCTCAAAGCTCTTTTAAGGGCACTTATTTTTTAGATGGGGTCTTGCTACATAATCCAGGCTGGTCTTGAAATTATGGCCTGAAGCAGTTCTCTGACTTAATATACCATGTAGGTGTCATTACAGGTTTGAGCCATGATTTCTGTTTCTCTTATAAAGGCATTTTCGTTAGGGATGGCTTATGAATTTTCTTGCTGTCAGAAAATAGGCAAATAGGACACGTTTTATTTTCCCATCTTAGTGATGTCACTCTCACTGTACCTTTTTACTTTTTATTTTCTATTTTGATTTTGTCTGTAATTTTAGATTTAGACATTTAGAACAATATACTAGAATTTACATTTTATGCCTGAAGTGAATTAGATAATTAGTAGGCAGGCAAAGAAAGATGATAGGATTTTTACTCACTTTTGTCAGCCTATACCTAAAATATAACATAATTTTTCTTTATTTAGCAATGTATGGCTATTCTTAGCTTCTAAAGTTGGATTACAGCAGTTTTATTTTGTGTAAGAATAGTATATATTTAAAACTTAAAAATTATGTCATTTATTAAAATGCTTATTTATCATGTTTGTCATTAGAATCTTCTGTTTATGATTATACTGCATTTAAACTTTACTAATTACAGTGTATGCCAGTGATTCAAAATAGCCACCCTCAATGAGTACACAGTTCCACAGTTACCTACACAAATTCGTTGTTAATGCTACATCAGTGTTGCCTACCAGATTTTATGGGTAAACATTAATTGTTCTCTAGTTCCATATTAGTGAGTTTTTTCAGTGTACGTTTCTTAACATAATTTTGTTGTGTTTTTGATTTTATAATTTTAAATGGTTTGTAATTCTGTTTACAGAATTTGTGGGGTTTAATTAAGAGATAAATTAGCCATATGTCTATTACAGTCTGATTATATATGTGTGTGTTTTTATTTATAAATATGTCCCCAATTTTGGTTATGGTTAATCTTGTATTTATGTTTTCTTAGCTGGTTTTTAATGGTGGCTTTATCTTGTCTAAATAAGTAGTCATGAAAATAGTCTTATTTTCACCTTGTGTTTAATAAAAAATATATATTTCTTTGTGTGAGAGAAACAGTTTTGTGACTTGAAGGTAATTTTTGAAAACATTTATAGCTCTGTAAAATTTACCATCTTAAATGTATTTAAGTGTACTTTTCATGGCCAGTCATGGTGGTGGTTTACACCAGTAATTCTCGGATTTGTGGAGGCCAAGGCTGGAAGACATCTTGAGTCCAAAACCTTGAGAACAGCCTGGGAGACATATGGAGACTTCATCTCTCTCTATAAAACATTTAAAAAACTAGCCAGACATAGTAGTGTTATTCTATCTCCTTGGGAGATTGAGAAGGGAAGATTACTTGAACCTTGAAGTTTGAGGCTGCAGTGAGCCATAATTGTACCATGCACTCCAGCTTCGGTGACAGAGTAAGACCATAACTCAAAAACACTGTACATTTCAGGCATGTTAAGTATATTTGCATTATTTTATAAAAGATTTCTAAAAATTTTATATTACACATTAAACAACTGGCACTTCTTTTCTATTTCCTTGTACTTTTCAACCATGTTTGTGTCTGGCTCATTTTATTTCGCATAATATCATCAAAATAGTAAATACTTCGGTATTTTTATATTTCAAATTATATTTATTGAACAATTTGGTGACAGAAATTTGCATTCTTTTACCTATTGGCTTTCAGTAACAATACTAAAATAATCATTGGTGTCCAGATGACTTCATATAACCATATATGTGAGAGTTATGTGCTGCATTCTATTGCATCCAAAATTTTTTTTTTTAATTTTGAGATGCAGTCTCACTCTGTCATCCAGGCTGGAGTGCAGTGGCACAATCTTGGCTCACTACAACATGAGTCTACTTTGTTTTTGTTTTTGTTTTTGAGGTGAAGTCCTGCTCTGTCAGCCAGTCTGGAGTGCAATCGCGTGATCTCAGCTCACTGCAATCTCTGCCTCCCTGGTTGAAGTGATTCTTCTGCCTCAGCTTCCTGATCCGCTGGGACTACAGGCGCACGCCACCATGCCCAGCTATTTTTTATTTTTATTTTTAGTAGAGAGAGGGTTTCACCGTGTTGGCCAGGCTGGTCTCAAACTCCTGACCTCATGATCTACCCCCTTCAACTTCCCAAAGTGCTAGGATTATAGGCGTGAGCCACCACACCCGGCCTACTTGTTTACCTTTATACTCATACCAAATTGTTTTAATTGTGTAGCTTTGTAATTTGTTTTGAAATCAGAAACTGTAATGCCCTCAACATTGTTTGGTTTTGTTTTCAATATTTTGGGCTACTTTATTGTCTTTCGAGATTCTATATACTCGGGATTGTTGTTTCTATTTTGTAAAAAAATCCATTGAGAAATTTGAAAAACTTTGCATTAAATCTGTAGATTGCATTGAGAAGGGTGAACATCATTACAGTATTCCCTTTTCCAGCCTTTCAGAAGGGCATCCTCAAGAGTGTGTTGTTTTTGTGAATTTTTTAGTTTTTTTTTTTTATTTGATTAGATACTCATTTCATTTTGATGATAGGAAGTCATTTATAAAATTTTAGCTTTTAAAAGTTTGGTAAGACTCTCTCTTTGGCCTAAGAGGTGTTCAATGAAGGAAAATGTTGTATTAGCTATTGAAAACCATGTGTATCCTGATGTTAAGAAGTGTTTTCTATACCTCTGTTACAAATAATTGTCTTATAATGCCTGCAGTTCTTCTATTTCCTTACTAATATTCTCGTTTTTTGTTTATTACAAAAAGTGCTGTATTGAAATACCCTACTACAATTATATTGCTCTCTATTTCTCTCTCTTATTCTGTCAGTATTTGCTTTATATGTTTGAAGCCCTAATGTGAGACACACACATCCACACATGTGTATACAAATTTGTCATAGGTTTCCAGTGAATAAATTTATACTTTTTTTTTTAAAAATATATACAGAGTTTCACTGTGTTGCCCAGGCTGAAGTGCAGTGGTGTGATCTCCGCTCACTGCAACCTCTGCCTTTTGGGTTCAAGCATTCTCCTTCCTCAGCCTTCCAGAAAGCTAGGATTATAGGCACCTACCAGCATGCCTGGCTAATTTTTCTGATTTTAGTAGAGATAGGGTGTCACCATGTTGGCCAGGCCAGTCTTGAACTCCTGACCTCAAGTGATCTGCCTGCCTTAGCCTCCCGAAGTGCTGGGATTACACATGTGAGCCGCTGTGCCTGGGCTAAATCTGTAAGTTTTAATGTCTTTTTTTGTCTCCTTGGAGATTTGACTTGAAGTACATATTAAAAATATGACAGTTTTTGACTTAAGATATACCTTGTATAATATTTTAATTTTTTCTGCTCTCATTTGACCCATACTTGCATGAAATGTCTACTTCCATCTTGCCCCTTTCAGTATTTTTTATCACTAGATCTCAACTGACTTGTAGAGAAAAAAAGTTGGATCTTGGTTTTCAATTATTTTTTTTTTCGAGATGGAGTCTTGCGCTGTTGCTGGGTTGGAGTGCAGTGATGTGATCTCAGTTTACTGCTGCCTCTGCCTCCCTGGTTGAAGTGATTCTCCTGCCTCAGCCTCCTGAGTAGCTGGGACTGCAGGCCTGCACCATCATGTCCAGCTAATTTTTGTATTTTTAGTAGAGATGGGGTTTCACCATCTCTAGGATAGTCTTGATCTGTTGACATTGTGATTGGCCCGCCTCAGCCTTCCAAAGTGTTGGGATTACAGGCCTGAACCACCACGCATGGCCTGGTTTTTAAATTTTTAATAAATTTATTTATTGAATGTACTTCTCTTTATTTGAAAGCTAAATATATATATAATTTTCTAAAAGCAAACGACATACTGTTATGTTTTTAATTTGATTCTTTCATCTTTGTTTCTCATTTCCTCTCTTTTTCTGTGTCTTTGGAGTTTTACGTTGATATGCTTTTACTTATTTCTAATTCACTTTTGTGTATGTATACACAAAAAAAGATTTTTTTTTTTTGTACCTTGGGGGTTACATAAAACTTGTAAGAAACAACATTTTTAATTTGGTACAAAATAAACTTCAGTTGAATAAAAATTTTTTTCTCATAACATCTGTCCTGAAATTTGTCATTGATGTTTCTAATTATGTTTTTACATTGGATATTCATTATCAGGTCTTTGCAATTTCTGTGCCTTTATTTTTTCAAATATTAGAGAATAATTTACAATTATTTCTGCATTATTATGGTATTCTATTTTTGTGTATGTGCATATCTTTCCCAGAAAATAATGTAATTTTATGTGTTGTTTTCTTGAATTTTTTTATTTTCAGTTTAAGAAAGTGTTTTCAGCATCTTTTATGTGTACAGCATATGCAGCGCCAATATATTTTTTGGAAATCGGTTGTTTCAAAGGTTCCCCACCCCCACCCCCCTGAGTCTCACTCTGTTGCCAGGCTGGAGTGCAGCGTCGGGATCTCAACTTACTGCATTTGCCTTCTGGGTTCAAGCGATTCTCCTGTTTTAGCCTATCCAGTAGGTGGAACTACAGGCACACCCGGCTAAGTTTTGTATTTTAGTAAAGATAGGGTTTCACCGTGTTGGCCAGGCTGATCTTTTGGCAGGACAGATTTGTTGATGGTTACTATTCTCCCTTGATAGCCTTTTCTCCCCGTCAGAACGTTGACTGTGTCACCCGGTTTCTTTCTGGCCTGTAAAATTTTTGTTGATAATTTACTGGTTATATCCTTACACTGTGTTTGTAAATGACACATTACTTTTTTTTTTGAGACGGAGTTTCACTCGTGTTACCCAGGCTGGAGTGCAATGGCGCGATCTCGGCTCACCGCAACCTCCGCCTCCTGGGTTCAGGCAATTCTCCTGCCTCAGCCTCCTGAGTAGCTGGGATTACAGGCACACGCCACCATGCCCAGCTAATTTTTTGTATTTTTAGTAGAGACGGGGTTTCACCATGTTGACCAGGATGGTCTCGATCTCTTGACCTCGTGATCCACCCGCCTCGGCCTCCCAAAGTGCTGGGATTACAGGCTTGAGCCACCGCGCCCGGCAACACATTACTTTTATCTTTCAGCTTCCAAGACCTTTTTCTTGTCTGTAATTTTTGAAAATGTGCTTATATATATATATATATATATATTTTTTTTTTTAATAAATATTTTTGCGTGTATCCTAATTTATTTGTTGAACCTCTTCACTTTTATGTCTTTTCTTTCTTTCTTTTTTTTTTTTTTTAACGTTTGGGATTTTCCTGTTACTGATTTTTAAATTTTTTACCCCCACAATTAAAAAAAAATTTTTTTAGATATTTTTGTTTTTATTCTTTTTTTGGTTTTCTATAGCAGTCTGTGTTCCTGTTTCACTCATTCAGTATTACTCAATTTTTTATCAGTGTTTAAAGTTAATGTGTACACCTTTTTATTTCTTTCTGAAAATTATATAATATTTTTGATAAAATAATATTGCCCTGTTTTGTAATCTTTGAGATTTGAATATTTTAAAAAAGCTACCTGTCACAGTCTTTAAAGTTTTTTTCTGACATAGTCTGAAAACAATTATCTTGGCTAGAGATTCTAGGAGTCTCTTAAACATGTTGTTAGGATGTGCCTTGTGTAAAATTTTCTAACACTGCATTTGTAAATGACACATTACTTTTACCTTGCAGCTTCCAAGACTTTCTTCTTGTCTGTGATTTTTAAAAATTTTTAGTTAAAGGAGTTGATTCATGTTTCTCCTTCTTCTTTTCTCCTTCCGTCCTTCCTCCCTCCCTCCCTCCCTCCCTCCCTCCCTTCCTTCCTTCCTCTCTCTCTCTCTCTCTTTCTTTCTTTCTTTCTTTCTTTCTTTCTTTCTTTCTTTTTCTTTCTTTTCTTTCTTTCTTTCTTTCTTTTTCTTTTTCTTTCTTTCTCTCTTTTTCTTTCTTTTTTTCTTTCTCTCTCTCTCTCTTTCTTTCTTTCTCTTTTTTTTCCCTCCCTCCCTCCCTCCCCCCCCTCCCTCCCTTCCTTCCTTCCTTCCTTCCTGTTGTTGAGACAGAATTTCAGTCCTTCACTCAGGCTGGAGTGCAGTGAAATGGTCTTAGCTCACTGAAGCCTCTGCCTCCCAGGTTCAAGTGATTCTCCTGTTTCAGCCTCTCAAATAGCTGGGATTACAGGCATGTGTCTCCATGCTCAGCTAATTTTGTATTTCTGGTAGAGACAGGGTTTTACCATGTTGTCCAGGCTGGTCTCAAACTCCTGACCTGAGGGTCATCTCCCCACCTCAGCCTCCCAAAGTGCTAGTATATTACAGGTGTGAACCACGACATTCAGACAATTTATGTTTTTTTAATAACCAATAATCACTTGCTACAATTGTTTGCTGTCTGTGATACCACAGTCTTTCTGCTGCTTTAAACCTTACCTTTTGTTTCAGCTGTCATTTGATAAAATACCACTATTTTAGAACTTTTTATGAGAGACAGGAACCAGTATCTGTAAAAGACCCTACCATCCAGAAATAAAGATGTATATGGCAGTATTTTACTTGAGTTTTAAAAAAGAAATCAGGAGTTGGCAATTTATTTCAAGTCACTATGTTATATTGAGAAGCAGGAAGATCTGTGTTGGGTAAACAAAACAGACTTTTCTTCTATGTTGCTCTTTGCATTGGGCACACCAGGGGCATTACACACAGTTACTTTAATTTTTTACAAATGAAATTTGGTCTGTATGTTTTTGTTACATTTACATGTCTGTGAAAAAACATTTGCCTGTAATATTTTCCTGTGCCATCTTGTGATGTAGTTTGTATAATTTTATAGGTAAGATTTGTAAAATATATTCATCTGAGTCTAGTAAGTGGAGTAATTTGTTACTATTATTTCTTTCAGTTGTATGTTCTTATTTTGCCCAAGACCTTTGGCCAAAGCAGGACATAAAAAATTGTTTCCAAAAAATGATACTGAGAAGATATAAAAAATGTGGACATGAAAATTTACAGTTAAGAAAATGTTGTCAAAGCATGGATGAGTGGAAGTTGCACGAAGAATGTTACAATGGACTTAACCAGTGTTTGACAACTACCCAGTGCAAAATGTTTCAATGTAACAAATTTGTGAAAGTCTCTGATAAATTTTCAAATTCAAACAGACATAAGATAAGACAAACTGGAAAGAACTCTTTCAAATGTAAAGACTGTGAAAAGTCATTTTGCACGCTTTCACACTTAGCTCAACATAAAATAATTCATACTGGGGAAAGACCCTGCAAATTTAAAGAACGTGACAAAGCCTATAATGGGACCTCAAGCCTTTCTACCTGTAAAATAATTAATACTGAAACAAAACTCTACAACTTTGAAGAATGTGGGAAAACCTTTAAGCAGTTTTCACACCTGAATAGACATAAGATCATTTATACTGGAGAGAAACCCTACAAATGTGAGTCATGTGGCAAAGCTTTTAACCAATCTACAAACCTTGCTACACACAAGAGAATTCATACTGGAGAGAAACCCTACAAATGTAAAGACTGTGTCAAAACTTTTAGCCAGTCCTCACAACTTGCTAAACATAAGGGAATTCATTCTGGAGAGAAACCCTACAAATGTGAAAAATGTGGAAAAGCCTTTAAGCGATTCTCATACTGTACTGCACATAAGAGAATTCATACTGGAGAGAAACCCTACAAATGTGAAAAGTGTGGCAAAGCTTTTATCCGATCTTCATACCTTACTATACATAAAAGAATTCACACTGGAGAGAAACCCTACAAATGTGAGGAATGTGGCAAAGCTTTTACCCGGTCTGCATACCTCACTTCACATAAGAAAATTCATACTGGAGAGAAACCCTACAAATGTGAGGACTGTGGCAAGGCTTTTAGCCAGTACTCAAACCTTACTAGACATAAGGTAATTCATACTGGAGAGAAACCCTACAAATGTAAAGAATGTGGCAAATCTTATAACTGTTCCTCTACCCTTTCTAGACATAAGAAAATTCATACTGGAGAGAAACCCTACAAATGTGAAGAATGTGGTAAAGCTTTTAACCGGTCCTCAACCCTTACTACACATAACAGAATTCATACTGGAGAGAAACACTACAAATGTGAAGAATGTGGCAAAGCTTTTAACCGGTTCTCAACCCTTACTACACATAACAGAATTCATACTGGAGAGAAACACTACACATGTGAAGACTGTGGCAAAGGTTTTAGCCAATCCTCAACCCTTACTACATATAAGATAATTCATACTGAAGAGAAATTCTATAAATGTTAAGATTGTGGCAAGGACTTTATCTGGTTATCACACCTTACTGCACATAAGAGAATGTATACTGGAGAGAAACCCTACAAATGTGAAGAATGTGGCAAAGCTTTTATCCAATCCTCAACCCTTACTACACATAAGAGAATTCATACTGGAGATCAGCCCTACACATGTAAAGAATGTGGCAAAGCTTATTAACCAGTTGTCAACTCTTTGTAAACATAAGCTAATTCATACTGGAGAGAAACCCTACAAATGTGAGGAATGTGGCAAAGCTTTTAATCAATCTCCAAACGTTACTACACATAAGACAATTCATACTGGAGAGAAACACTACAAGTGTAAAGAATGTGGTATAGCTTTAAGCAGTCCTCAAACCTTACTAGACATAAGATAATTCGTAATGGAGAGAAACCCTACAAGTATAAAGAATGTGGCAAAGCCTTTAGTCCTCAATTCTTAGCAGGCGTAAGATGATTCATACTGAAGAGAAACTCTACAAACCCAAAAGTTCTGATAATGCTGTGACAACACCTCAGACATTTCCAAACACAAAAGAAATAGTGCTGGTGAGAAATCATGGAAGTGTGAATAATGTGACAAAGCCTTTAAATGGTTGTCACTGTTGATTCTAGCTAAGATAATTCATACTGGAGAAAACCACAAGTATGAACAATGTGGCAAAACTTTTAAACAATGCTCATATCTTATTACACAGGAACACATATTTTAAGTGTACAAATACAAAGAAAGTAAAAAAGTGGTTACTGTCTGTTCACAATCTTACTCTACATCAGAGAGTTTATACTTAATAAAAGCATCAAAAAAAAAAAAGTAATTTTTCTTAAAAGATTCTTTAGAAAATATAAGCCTTTAAAGTGCTGAAGAGGGCTTATTTTGAAGACAAACATCACAAACATAAAGAGAGTTGTAGTAACTTTACTTGTAATGCAGATGTTGTTGTATTAGAGACAAGCCCTGAAGCTATTGCTCAAATTTTGTTCAACATCAGAGAATTTATATCCAACAAAATCCCTGCAAATATAATAAATTTGGAAAAAAAGTAGAGCTAGGAAACTCCAGAGTGTTCATACTAAAATATATTTTTACAGATACAGTAAATAGAAAAAAAAAAAAAAAAGAAACCATTGAATCCAAAATTAAGTCTATGTAAATATCAGATAATTTACATTAGAAATGTATAAGGCGGGCCAGGCATGGTGGTTCGCACTTGCAATCCCAGCCACTTGGAAGGCCGAGGTGGGTGGATCATGAGGTCAGGAGTTTTAGTCCAGCCTGGTCAATATGATGAAACCCAATCTCTACTAAAAATACAAAAATTAGCCAGGTGTGGTAGAATGTGCCTGTAGTTCCAGCTACTTTGGAGGCTGAGGCAGAAGAATCACTTGAACCTGGGAGGTGGAGGTTGCCGTTAGCCAAGCTTGCACCATGCACTCCAGCCTGGGGAACAGAGTGAGACTTGGTCTCAAAAAAAAAACAAAAAACAAAAAACAAGAAATGTATAAGGCACTAACACAGTAAATCAGAGTTCTGAGTTTAAAAAATAATCCAAAACTACAGTTGGTAGAAAAATTATTTGTATATAACTTTAAAATAATAAGTTTTTTTGGAGAATTATAATTACAAGTATTCTTATTTTTTGGCAAGATTGCAACATTGTAATTAACTCTCAAATTACTTCATACTAATAATATTGTAATTTTCTCTCAAAGTACTTCATGCTAAATAAATGTTTATTTTTATTTTATTTTATTTATTTATTTATTTTTGAGACGGAGTTTTGCTCTTGTTACCCAGGCTGGAACACAATGGCGTGATCTCGGCTCACTGCAACCTCTGCCTCCTGGGTTTCAGCAATTCTCCTGCCTCAGCCTCCTGAGTAGCTGGGATTACAGGCATGTGCCACCATGCCCAGCTATTTTTTTGTGTTTTTAGTAGAGACAGGGCTTCACCATGTTGACCAGGATGGTCTCGATCTCTTGACCTCATGATCCACCCACTTCGGCCTCCCAAAGTGCTGGGATTACAGGTGTGACCCATGGTGCCCAGCCTTATTTTTATTTTTGAGACAGAGTCCTGCTCTGTCACCCAGGCTGGAGTGCAGTGGCATGAACTCAGCTGATTGCAACCTCCACCTCCTGGGTTCCAGTGCTTCTCTTGCCTCAGCCTGCCAAGTATCTGGCATTACAGGCACATACCACCACTCCTGGCTGTGTTTTATATTTTTAGTAGAGATGGGGTTTTGTCATGTTGGCCAGTCTGCTCTCAAACTCATGACCTCAGGTGATCTGCCCAACTCAGCCCCAAAAGTGCTGAGATTACAGGTGCTAGCTACTGTACCTGGCCCATCCTGTTTCTTTACCCTATTATATTTATACATGAAAGCATGTGACTAATTGTTGCTGCACCAGAGATCTGAGAAATTGACCAGGGACAGTGGCTCACACTTGTAATCTCTGCGGTTTGGGAGGCTGAAGTGGGTCGACCACCTGAGCTTGGGAGTTCAAGGCCAGTCTGACCAACATGGAGAAACCCCATCTCTACTAAAGTACAAAATCTGCCAGGCGTGGTTGTGCATGCCCGTAATCCCAGCCAGTTGGGAGGCAGAGGTTGCACTGAGCCAAGATACTACCACTGCACTCCATCCTGGGCGACAGGAGTAAAACTCCATCTGAAAAAAAAAAAAAGGAGATTATTTTTTTGTAGGTGAGCATTTATGACCTCTTTTATGAAAGAGTAAGTACATTAAAATGTAAAATGCATGATGAAAATGTGAGTAAAAAGATTCTTTACGGTTAACTTACAATATTGAGTGATGTATGAAGTAGGTGTCCAGAGTAATATTCTTCTGCATTACAATAAGAGACAAATATTTTTAGTTTTAGCTAAAATTAAATTGTCCATGTGTGGTGGCTTACACCTGTAATCCCAGCACTTTGGGAGGCCAAGGCAGGCAGATCATGATGTCAGGAGTTTGAGACCAGCCTGGTCAATATGGTGAAACCTCATCTCTACTAAAAATACAAAAATTAGTCAGGCTTGGTGGTGCACACCTGTAGTCCCAGCTACCTGGGAGGCTGAGGCAGGAGAATCACTTGAACCCAGGAGGCAGAGGTTGCAGTGAGCCAAGATCATGCCATTGCACTCCAGCCTGGGAAAGAGAGTGAGAATACATCTTAAAAAAAAATTAGGAACACTTTTACACTGTTGGTGGGAGTGTAAGTTAGTTCAACCATTGTGGAAGACAGTGTGGCGATTCCTCAAGGACCTAGAGATAGAAATTCCATTTGATCCAGCAATCCCATTACTGGGCATGTATCCAAAGGTTTATAAATCGTTCTACTGTAAGGACACATGCATACAAATGTTCATTGCAGCACAGTTTATAATAGCAAAGACCTGGAACCAACCCAAATGCCCATCGATGACAGACTGGACAGAGACAATGTGGCACACATATACCATGGAATATTATGCAGCCATCAAAAATGATGAGTTCGTGTCCTTTGTGGGGACATGGATGAACCTGGAAACTGTCATTCTTAGCAAACTGACAGAAGAACAGAAAATCAAACACCGCATGTTCTCACTCATAGGTGGGTGTTGAACAATGACAACACATGGACACAGGGAGGGGAGCACCACACACTGGGGTCAGTTGGGGGGTAATAGGGGAGGGACAGTGGAGGGTGAGGAGTTGGGGAGAGATAGCATGGGGAGAAATGCCAGATATAGGTGATTGGGAGGAAGGCAGCAAATCACACTGCCGTGTGTGTACCTATGCAACAATCTTGCATGTTCTTCACATGTACCCCAAAACCTAAAATGCAATAAAATTTTTTTTCAATTGCTAAAAAAATAGTTTCCATAAAAAGTAAAAAAGATGCACTTTGATTTTTTAAAATAATTACTTATAACTGTCAACTGCACCATTTGATTATATTCAAAACATCCTAACAGAGCCAAAATGCACTTCTGTCAATGCTCTATTTCACCATTAAGATAAATATAAGAGAAGAGGCCTTGAAGATGCATGTGTCTTGTTTAAACATTACAAGAAGCTTTCTTTTGTGTTTTTGCCTGGCAACCAAGTGATTTTTCATATAACCTGATACAATAAAATATATGGAAGCTAAAAATGCTAAAATAAATTAGTAGTATATTAGTTTAGTAATTTTACTTTTATGAAACAAAATGTAGTACAAGTTAATAATTTTAGATTACATGTGAATTTAATTTCTTAATTCAACCTTTTTTATATTTTAAATATTTCACATTCAATTAAATCTTATTATTCCACTTAACCTAGTCCCCTTTACTCAAGGGTGTAGGTAAAAGATGGTAAGAATACACTATTTGGTTAAATAATGGACTAACATCTTTTTTGCCAGTGACTTAAAACTGCAAATAACTTAAGAGATATTGTTCCTGTAGGTAATTTATTTATTTATTGCCTTTAAATTTACTGTTAATTTTTGTGGTCACATAATATTTATGTTATGTATATCTGTTAAAAATACATACTCTGATAGAGACATCAATATATAATAATCATATTAGGTTAAATGAGATATCAGTCACCTAAAATTTATTTTTTTAATACAAAGAATTCAATTCTATAGTTTTAGTTATTTAAAAATATACAAGTAGATTGTTAGTACTGAGTCATTTTTGTAATAATAAAATTATATGCAGTTTTAAATAAAATTTACAAATATCTGAGTCCTGAATAAATACTTTTAAAAATCTCTTCCATATTCTTTTTTTTTTTTTTCAGTTTTTTTTTTTTTCCCATTTATTTTATTGCATTTTAGGTTTTGGGGTACATGTGAAGAACATGCAAAATTGTTGCATAGGACCACACGTGGCAGTGTGATTTGCTGCCTTCCTCCCCATCACCTACATCTGGCATTTCTCCCCTTGCTATCTCTCCCCAGCTTCCCACCCCCCACCGGCCCTCCCCTATTTCCCCCAACTGACCCCAGTGTGTAGTGCTCCCCTCCCTGTGTCCATGTGTTCTCATTGTTCAACACCCGCCTATGAGTGAGAACATGTGGTGTTTGATCTTCTGCTCTTCTGTCATTTTGCTGAGAATGATGGTTTCCAGGTTCATCCACGTCCCTACAAAGGACACGAACTCATCGTTTTTGATGGCTGCATAATATTCCATGGTGTATATGTGCCACATTTTCCCTATCAAGTCTATCGTCGATGGGCATTTGGGTTGGTTCCAGGTCTTTGCTATTGTAAACAGTGCTGCAATGAACATTCGTGTACACGTGTCCTTATAGTAGAACGATTTGTAATCCTTTGGATATATACCCAGTAATGGGACTGCTGGGTCAAATGGAATTTCTATTTCTAGGTCCTTGAGGAATCGCCACACTGTCTTCCACAATGGTTGAACTAATTTACACTCCCACCAACAGTGCAAAAGTGTTCCTATTTCTCCACATCCTCTCCAGCATCTGTTGTCTCCAGATTTTTTAATGATCGCCATTCTAACTGACGTGAGATGGTATCTCAGTGTAGTTTTGATTTGCATTTCTCTGATGACCAGTGATGATGAGCATTTTTTCATGTGTTTGTTGGCCTCACGTATGTCTTCTTTTGAGAAGTGTCTGTTCATATCCTTTGCCCACTTTTGAATGGGCTTGTTAGTTTTTTTCTTGTAAATCTGCTTTAGTTCTTTGTAAATTTTGGATATCAGCCCTTTGTCAGATGGGTAAATTGCGAAAATTTTTTCCCATTCTGTTGGTTGCTGATTCACTGTAATGATTGTTTCTTTTGCTGTGCAGAAGCTGTGGAGTTTGATTAGGTCCCATTTGTCTATTTTGGCTTTTGTTGTCAATGCTTTTGGTGTTTTGGTCATGAAGTCCTTGCCTACACCTATGTCCTGAATGGTTTTGCCTAGATTTTCTTCTAAGGTTTTTATGGTGTTAGGTCTTATGTTTAAGTCTTTAATCCATCTGGAGTTAATTTTAGTGTAAGGTGTCAGGAAGGGGTCCAGTTTCTGCTTTCTGCACATGGCTAGCCAGCTTTCCCAACACCATTTATTGAACAGGGAATCCTTTCCCCATTGCTTGTTTTTGTCTGGTTTGTCAAAGATCAGATGGTTGTAGATATGTTGTGTTGCCTCCGAGACCTCTGTTCTGTTCCATTGGTCTATATCTCTGTTTTGGTACCAGTACCATGCTGTTTTGATTACGGTAGCCTTGTAGTATAGT
>NW_022437194.1:242505-251982 GCF_009761245.1 Sapajus apella
GAGTTAATTTTAGTGTAAGGTGTCAGGAAGGGGTCCAGTTTCTGCTTTCTGCACATGGCTAGCCAGCTTTCCCAACACCATTTATTGAACAGGGAATCCTTTCCCCATTGCTTGTTTTTGTCTGGTTTGTCAAAGATCAGATGGTTGTAGATATGTTGTGTTGCCTCCGAGACCTCTGTTCTGTTCCATTGGTCTATATCTCTGTTTTGGTACCAGTACCATGCTGTTTTGATTACTGTAGCCTTGTAGTATAGTTTGAAGTCTGGTAGTGTGATGCCCCCCGCTTTGTTCTTTTTGCTTAGAATTGACTTGGCTATGCGGGCTCTCTTTTGGGTCCATATGGAGTTTAAGGTGGTTTTTTCCAGTTCTGTAAAGAAGGTCATTGGTAGCTTGATGGGGATAGCATTGAATCTGTAAATTACTGTGGGCAGTATGGCCATTTTCACAATATTGATTCTTCCTAACCATGAACATGGGATGTTTCTCCATCTGTTTGTGTCTTCTCTTATTTCCTTGAGCAGTGGCTTGTAGTTCTCCTTGAAGAGGTCCTTTACATTCCTTGTTAGTTGTATTCCTAGGTATTTTATTCTCTTTGTGGCAATTGTGAATGGAAGTTTGTTCTTGATTTGGCTCTCTTTAAGTCTGTTACTGGTGTATAGGAATGCATGTGATTTTTGCACATTGATTTTGTATCCTGAGACTTTGCTGAACTTGCTTATCAGTTTCAGGAGGTTTGGGGCTGAGACGATGGGGTCTTCTAGATACACAATCATGTCGTCTGCAAATAGAGACAATTTGACTTCCTCCTTTCCTATTTGAATGCCCTTTATTTCTTTTTCTTGCCTGATTGCTCTGGCTAGAACTTCTAATACTATATTGAATAGCAGTGGTGAGAGCGGGCATCCTTGTCTGGTGCCACATTTCAAGGGGAATGCTTCCAGTTTTTGCCCATTCAGTATGATATTGGCTGTTGGTTTGTCATAAATAGCTTTTATTATTTTGAGATACGTTCCATCGATACCTAGCTTATTGAGGGTTTTTAGCATAAAGGGCTGTTGAATTTTGTCAAAGGCCTTCTCTGCATCAATTGAGATAATCATGTGGTTTTTGTCTTTGGTTCTGTTTATGTGGTGAATTACGTTTATAGACTTGCGTATGTTGAACCAGCCTTGCATCCCCGGGATGAAGCCTACTTGATCATGGTGGATAAGCTTTTTGATGTGCTGTTGCAATCGGCTTGTCAGTATTTTATTGAAGATTTTTGCATCTATGTTCATCATAGATATTGGCCTGTAGTTTTCTTTTCTTGTTGAGTCTCTGCCGGGTTTTGGAATCAGGATGATGTTGGTCTCATAAAATGATTTGGGAAGAATTCCCTGTTTTTGTATTGTTTGGAATAGTTTCAGAAGAAATGGTACCAGCTCCTCTTTGTATGTGTGGTAGAATTCAGCTGTGAACCCATCTGGACCTGGGCTTTTTTTGGGTGGTAAGCTCTTAATTGCTGCCTCAACTTCAGACCTTGTTATGGGTCTGTTCAGGGTTTCGGCTTCTTCCTGGTTTAGGCTTGGCAGTAGGCAAGTGTCCAGGAATTTATCCAATTCTTCCAGGTTTATTAGTTTGTGTGCATAGAGTTGTTTGTAATAATCTCTGATGATGGTTTGAATTTCTGTGGAATCTGTGGTGATATCCCCTTTATCATTTTTTATTGCATCTATTTGGTTATTCTCTCTTTTCTTTTTTATTAATCTGGCTAGTGGTCTGTCTATTTTGTTGATCTTTTCAAAAAGCAGCTCCTGGATTTATTGATTTTTTGAAGGGTTTTTTGCGTCTCTATCTCCTTCAGTTGTGCTCTGATCTTAGCTATTTCTTGTCTTCTGCTAGACTTTGAGTTTTTTTGATCTTGCTCCTCTAGCTCTTTCAGTTTTGACAATAGGGTGTCAATTTTTGATCTCTTCTTGCTTCTCATGTGGGCACTTATTGCTATATATTTTCCTCTAGAGACTGCTTTAAATGTGTCCCAGAGATTCTGGTATGTTGTGTCTTCATTCTCGTTGGTTTCGAAGAACATCTGGATTTCTGCCTTCATTTCATTGTTTATCCAGTCAACATTCAAGAGCAAGTTGTTCAGTTTCCATGAAGCTGTGCGGTTCTGAGTTAGTTTTTGAATTCTGAGTTCTAACTTGATTGCACTGTGGTCTGAGAGACTGTTACGATTTCCGTTCTTTTGCATTTGCTGAGGAGTGATTTACTCCCAATTATGTGGTCAGTTTTAGAGTAGGTGTGATGTGGTGCTGAGAAGAATGTATATTCTGTGGATTTGGGGTGGAGAGTTCTGTAAATGTCTATTAGGTTTGCTTGGTCCAGGTCTGAGTTCAAGTCCTGGATATCCTTGTTAATTTTCTGTCTGGTTGATCTGTCTAATATTGACAATGGGGTGTTAAAGTCTCCCACTATAATTGTGTGGGAGTCTAAGTCTCTTTGTAAGTCATTAAGAACTTGCCTTATGTATCTGGGTGCTCCTGTATTGGGTGCATATATATTTAGGATCGTTAGCTCTTCTTGTTGCATTGATCCTTTTACCATTATGTAATGTCCCTCTTTGTCTCTTATGATCTTTGTTGCTTTAAACTCTAATTTATCAGAGATGAGAATTGCAACTCCTGCTTTTTTTTTCTCTCAATTTGCTTGGTAAATCTTCCTCCATCCCTTTATTTTGAGCCTTTGTGTATCCTTGCATGTGAGATGGGTTTCCTGGATACAGCACACAGATGGGTTTTGTCTTTTTATCCAATTTGCCAGTCTGTGTCTTTTGATTGGGGCATTTAGTCCATTTACATTTAGGGTTAATATTGTTATGTGTGAATTTGATACTGCCATTTTGGTGCTAGCTGGCTGTTTTGCCCTTTAGTTGAGCTGGTACTTGTTGTTCCTTTATATGTGTAGAGCCTCTTTCAGGAGCTCTTGTAGAGCTGGCCTGGTGGTGACAAAATCTCTGAGTACTTGCATGTTCCCAAAGGATTTTATTTTTCCTTCACTTATGAAGCTTAGTTTGGCTGGATAGGAGATTCTGGGTTGAAAGTTCTTTTCTTTAAGGATGTTGAATATTGGCCCCCATTCTCTTCTGGCTTGTAGGGTTTCTGCTGAGAGATCTGCTGTGAGTCTGATGGGCTTCCCTTTATGGGTAACCCGACCTTTCTCTCTGGCTGCCCTTAGTATTTTCTCCTTCATTTCGACCCTGGTGAATCTGACGATTATGTGCCTTGGGGTTGCTCTTCTTGACGAATATCTTTGTGGTGTTCTCTGTATTTCCTGGACTTGAATGTTTGCCTGCCTTGCTAGATTGGGGAAGTTTTCCTGGATAATATCCTGAAGAGTATTTTCCAGCTTGGATTCATTCTCTTCGTCGCATTCGTGTACGCCTATAAAACATAGATTAGGTCTTTTCACATAGTCCCACATTTCTTGGAGACTTTGTTCATTCCTTTTTACCCTTTTTTCTCCAGTCTTGCCTTCCCGTTTTATTTCATTGAGTTGATCTTCGACCTCTGATATCCTTTCTTCTGCTTGGTCAATTCGGCTGTTGATACTTGTGCATTCTTCACGAAGTTCTCGTGTTGCATTTTTCAGCTCCATCAATTCACTTATATTCCTTTCTATTTTGTCCATTCTTGTTAGCATTTCGTCAAATCTTTTTTCAAGGTTCTTAGTTTCTTTGCATTTGGTTAGAACATGTTCTTTAAGTTCACAGAAGTTTCTTACTACCCACCTTCTGAATTCTGATTCTGTCATTTCATCTCACTTGTTCTCCATCCAACCTTGTTCCCTTGCTGGTGAGGAGTTGTGATCACTTTTAGGAGGAGAGGTGTTCTGGTTTTGGGTGTTTTCATCCTTTTTGCGCCGGTTTCTTCCCATCCTTAAGGATTTATCCACCTGTCGACTTTGTAGTTACTGGCTTTCAGATTGGGTCTCAAATCTTTCAGATTGACGTTCTGTTTGTTGATGATGAGGTTATTTCTGTTTCTTGGTTTTCCTTCTGACAGTCTGGCCCCTCTGCTGTAGGTCTGCTGAGGTTCACTCCAGGCCCTGCTTGCCTGGGGTTCACCTGCAGCAGCTGTTGAACAGCAAGGGTTGTTACCAGTTTTCTTCTTCTGCTATCTTTGTCCCAGATGGATACCCGCCTAGTGTCAATCTGATCTCTCTTTTATGAGGTGTCTTTTTAGATATATAGGGGTCAGGGAGCTGCTTGAGGAGACGGTCTTTTCTTTATAGGAGCTCAAATGATGAGTTGCGAGCTCTGTTGTTGTTCATTCAGATCTGCTGGGCAGGTACTTTTAGGTCTGCTGCAGCTGAACTCATAAACTGCTTTTTGTTCCCAGGTGCTCTGTCCCAGGGATTTAGGGCTTTATTTATGAGTTTCCGTTATGCTGCCGCCTTTTTTTTTTTTTTTTCCTTCAGACCTGCGCAGCCCCGCAAGGAGGCCGCCTAGTCACTGTCGGCCTATAGCAGCTTTGCTGAGCTGCTGTGGGCTGCGCCCCGCTGCCGAGTGAACTTCCCTGCAGTCCTGTTTATATGGGTGTAGTTAGAACTGCTTTGGCGATGGTGGCCCGCCTCTGTTGGGGTGGAGTCTCTGCTGTGGTGGGTTGCCTTGGCGATGGCGGGCTGCCTCAGCAATGACGGGTTGCCTTGGCAACGGCAGGCTCCCTGGTAATGGCGGACGTCCCTCCCCCACAGAGCTGGACCGTCCTGGGTTCAGCTGCGCTTGCTGTGAAACTCTCAATCCAGAGTTTCTGGTTGCTGTTCTTTTGTGGGGGTGGGGCCAGCCGAGCCTGATCGCCTGGCCCCCTGCCTCAGAGCCTTTTTTAAGTTGGTGTTCCAGTCGCCTGTTGAAGAGGCGTCGGGGTCTGTTTGTTTTCCCCTGCGGCCACTCACTGCGCTGGCTTAAACAGCGGCAGTGAGGTTTGTGGCGCTTTTTTTTTTGCCCTGGAATCTACTGTCCTGGTTCTGTGCTCAGTCCCCTTTTTGAACCAGCGTATGGGCGACTTCCCGTGGCTTCAATCACCAGCCAAAAGGGCCCCCGGACCGGTGTATTTTGTACGGAGAACCGCAGCTCCGGGGCGCCGACAAAGCAGCCGCGCGGGGCAAAGCGGTGGCTCTGGCCGGCACAGCCGCACTGGCCGAAACAGCTGCGCTGGTGACCGTGGAACACCTCTGCCCGGGAATTTCCTTGTCTGTGGGCAATAAAAACGCGGCGTCCACTCACCCTCTGCGCTTTTCTGGGAGCTGCAATCCTGAGCTGTTCCTAAACGGCCATCTTGGATCTCCCCCCCATATTCTTTTTTATTTGGCCTGTATGCTTGTTAACACACACAGACTTTTAGTTTTAATTTACATAGAGTTAAATATACATATCTATTAGTGTAAATATAAATTTCAATTAGTGTAAATTAGTAAAATATAAATTAGTGTAAATATAAATTAGGTGTAAGAAAATGATGAATTAATTTTAGTGTTTGAGTATGAGTTTGTAACTTTTCAGAATAAAAGATCAATATTGGTACAAGACAAGTCATTTTAATAAGGTATACATAATTTTTTGTTTTCTTCCCTTTTTTTTGAGACAGAGTCTCATTCTCTTGTACAGGCTGGAGTGCAGTGGCACTATTTTGGCTGGATACAACCTCCGCCTTTCGGATACATGCAATTTTTGTCTCATCCTCCCTACTACCTGAGACTACAGATGTAGGCCACCATGCCCTGCTAAATTTTGTATTTTTAGTACAGACGGGGTTTCACCATATTGATCATGCTAGTCTTGAACTCCTGACCTCAGGGATCCACCTGCCTTGGCCTCCCAAAGTGCTGGGATTGCATGCATAAGCCACCATACACAGCCAGGTGTCAATTTTTTTGTTTTTGTTTTTTATTCTTCAGCTTAGATAGCAGATTTATTGTATAGGTGTTATACCCTGCCACAAGTAAACAGAAATAGTCCAGAATGTCACAGGTCCAGGGCAAAGAACCAACATGGGCAGTTTTGGCTATGAGTAAGGTAGATCTCAGAGGTGATCAGTGATTGGTGATCAGATGGTGATGAAGCTCTAGATCCACCGAGACAAGCTCTAGATGGTAGCATACAGTCTCTCAACTTGTAACAGCTTCCCCAGCGTCTGTCATTCCATATCTCTGCTCCTGTGGCCTCCACGGTACAACAATCTGGCAGGTTACTTTGACCTCTGCCTCATCTTTCTTCTTTTTCACTTCACCCTGCACATTTGCTTCTTTCTCCACTCGGCTCTCATGGCACAGAGGTTTCCAAGAAAATGGTGGTAAGGCTGAGAGCAGGAGTCTAATTTTTTAGAAAACAAAAATTCTCAAAACTACTGAATGGGAATCTATAATTTCTACTTTGTATTGAATCTGTTACTGTAATATCTTATGGTTCAGAATCTCACCATAAAAATTCTGTATTTACTTGTCTGGTACTCATCCTGCCAAACCCGTAACTTTGTTGTTTCTTGTGTAAATTTTTTGTTTTATAGTTGATAAGTATTATGTGAGCTGTGCTGTGATTATAAGAATGACTAATGAAATTTAGTCATGGGCCAGGCATGGGGGCTCACATCTGTAATCCTAGCACTTTGGGAAGCCGAGGCAGATGGATCACCTGAGGTCAGAAGTTGTAGATCAGCCTGGCCAAAATGGTGAAAACCCGTCTCTACTAAAAATACAAAAATTAGCCAGGCATTGTGGAACAGACCTGTAATTTTAGCTATTGGAGAGGCTGAGGCAAGAGAATAGCCTTAACCTGGGAGACAGAGGTTGCAGTGAGCCAAGATTTTGCCACTGCACTCCAGCCTGGGTGGCAGAGAAAGACTCTGTCTCAAAAAAAAAAAAAAGCACACAAAATAATTTTAGCTGTAACTTCTAAATTAGTGTATTAAATTCTATTTAGTTGGAACATTCAATTTTGTTCTTTTATTTGGAAAACCTTATATAAACCTACTTTTTGTAACTAATTTTTTTTCACTTTGTATAATGGACATAAGTAAATTTATTAACTGGGCTAATTAGGTAATAGGAAACTTCATAATTTGTGAGAATGTTTTTATTATAAATGTACTAGCGCTTGCTGTATAAAAGATGCTCCATAATAACTCATAAATATTTCTGTTAAAGTTTTTAATTTCAAGTCAGAGGTAGAAAATATCAAAGGTAAACAAATAACATTGATTCTTCATGTGGAGTGGACTTTTTTTCAGGCTGCAAGGTTGAATTTTGCTGAATTTAAAAAGAAATTCTGCTTTATCTACTAATTATCTTAAGTTTTGTTTGTCATTTTATGTCTGTTCCAGCCATGTATGCATCATGGCCCTTCTTTTTCTGTGTCATGGCTACAGTTTTCCCCCTACTTTCTTCATGCCATGTTATTTCACATGGCATTTTGTGGGTTTTGATAAGAACTTTGGTATTTTTTAATGCCCTGTAAAACTGGTTTCAACTGAAGAGTTTGCTTATCAATATAGCTTTCAGATGAGTTAATTAAAATAAAAGCACACACTGTCCACAGATGAGAGGATTAAATAAGTTAGCATGGTGCTTCATTGTTTGTAAAAAGAAAGTCTTACTAGATTCTTACCCCAAGTGTGACAAATAAAAAATTTGCTGGAAACACAAAATGTGAAAAATATAAAATTTGCTGGAAAATATGTCATAGAAATTAAAATTTAAGTTTGTGCTAAATGAACCATATTAAATTAATTTTTTTTAAAACTAAGACAAAGTCTTGCTCTCTCACCCAGACTGTAATGCAGTGGCATAATCTGGGCTCACTGCACCCTGCGTCTCCCAGGTTCCAGCGATTCTTCTCCTTTAGCTTCCTGAGTGCCTCGAAGTAGAGGCACCCGCCATCATGGCTGGCTAATTTTTATATTTTGTAGAGACAGAATTTCACCTTGTTGACCAGGCTGGTCTTGAACTCCTGTCCTCAGGTGATCTGCCTGTGTCAACCTCCCAAACTGCTAGGATTACAGGTGTGTGCCACAATGCTTGGCCTAAATTTAATTTTTTTGTAATGTAGCACAACTCGCATTTCCTGGTAGAATTTTCTGTTTTTACATGTGAATGTTAAATGTTGCAAAATGATAAAATGACCTCTGTAAATTTGGAATAATATATATTTTTTATATTGATATTCCAATGTTGAGGAATTTCTCACTTTTTTTTTTTTAATTTTTTTGGTGGGTGAAGGTTAGCCTACAGGTTTTATTCTTAGACACCTAAGTGTAACCTCATTATTTTCTCTGGAAATCTTTTGGAAATTATGGCAGCTTTTGGATTAAAAGATGTTTTGTTATTTTTCATGCAAATTAGTTTACTGTGTTCACAGAGTGTCCAGTCATGGGACCATAAGTAACACTTGCCCTTTTGGTGTCTTTTATACCATTACCGTTAGCACCAGGAACTCTAGGTGCTTTAAGCTTAAAATAAAGGACTAAAGTACATTGGCTCCTTCCATGTACTGTGTTGGGTTTAAAACATGCTGTCAAATATCAAAGTGCCTATGGTTATGACTGACACATAATAAAAACAGCACAAAAACTATATTGTATGCTAGTCTGCCAGTTTATGACAAAAACACAGACATTATATGAAATACTGTTATCTTTTTGTAAGGTTTTAAAAATATATTATCTAACTTGATGATAAAATGTGTATTTTTTTCTATAAAACAACAGTTTGAAGTATATACATGTGGCCAAATCCTTAGCTCTGGTAATTAATGCCTTATCTCAAATAGTTAACATTTTTATGGTGAGATCACATAACATTGTCAGTATTTTTCAAATGTAACAAATGCAATATTATAAACTACAGTCACAGTGCTGTACAATCTTGAACTTATTCCTCCTAATCAACAATAATTATGTAGTTTTGACAGACATCTTTCTAAATCCTCATTTTTTTCTAAATGCCTTGGCATCTGGTGGTCACCAGTTTGCTCTTTACATCAGTGAGACTAAGGTTTTTAGAATTCATGTGTAAGTGAAATCATGACATACTAATATTTCTGTGACTGACTTATTTCATCTATGACTTATTTCACCTGAGGTCCTGCAGGTTAATGTAATTGGAAATAATAGAATTTTCTAAATATGAATAGTAATTCCATTGGGCATATATACCGTATTGTCTTTATTTACTCATTAGATGTTGAACTGCTGACAATATAATTTGGCTGTTCTGAAGAGTGTTGGAAACAACATAAAAGTGTGAATATTTCTTTATTCTGATTTTTTTCAGAACATATATCCCCTAGTGAAATTGTTGTATTATATAATAGTTTAAGTGTTTTTTTTTCCCCATTTATTTATTTTATTGCATTTCAGGTTTTGGGGTACATGTGAAGAACATGCAAAATTGTTGCATAGGTACACACGTGGCAGTGTGATTTGCTGCCTTCCTCCCCATCACCTACAT